>NW_020202052.1:38765-42200 GCF_001531365.2 Cynara cardunculus var. scolymus
ATAAACTCGAAATCTAGCTGTTGACTTGTCATCTCCAGCTGTCGTTCATGGTATGATGGATCATTCTTATCTCTAAGTCTTCATTGCATGCTTCTGGATGAATTGTTGGATAATTTTCTAAGTGTAGTTGACCAGAGGGTCGATGAAGATGCTCTTTCCATCGCATCCTTGGTCGTCCATCGGTCCTCTGGTTGTGCTCCAGACTTAGTCAATTATGCCTTGATGTCTTCATCGGTCTTCTGGTTCTTCATCACTTATTGTTTTTCATTATTTTTTCACTTTATGAATTATGGGGTTTAACAATCTCCCCCTAAGTAATCAAATAACAAACATAGACTAATCTAGAAACAACCGTGAAGAACAAAGACTAATCTATTATAAAAACATCAAATTCCAAATTTCATTGGATGATAAAATTCTTACAATACTGGAATCAAAAAGACATTAAGGCAAAATAAATACAACTTATCATGAGCTACCTTGATATATTTCTCTGAAGCGCATGAGTAGTCTTCGATAGCCAATGACTGTCGATATCTCACGAATGAGCTGATTCCCCTTCTTCTCTTCGCACGTGGTTTCTACCCAGTCTTTCTCTAATGACTTTCTGAAACCATTCAAGTGTATCCGATGAATACTTGAAGGCCTCAGTTAGTCTAAAGAATTTTTTAACCCCGAACTCATTCTTGTAAACAAGTCGAAGTTCGGATTGAGTTAGGACTAAGGCAGATCTTTTCTCCTGCATGCCTTGGAAGTCTTTGTTTGGTGGAGCGCAAGATAGTCTTTCAATGCCTAGCCCAAGAGCAATTTTAAAATCACTCTTGGCTCTTTGGTTCACCAGGGTTTCCATCGTTTTTACTACCGCTCGGTTCGCCATTTTATACCTGATGTCGTGGTCCTGCCTTTGAGCCGTGTATGCATATAATTCAATCAAGTCATATGTATTGACATTAATGAGGTCATTTTCGTTGAACACACTAATTTGCCCATGTGCTCTCTCCACAGTGAACTCGATGTATCGAATGGCTCGATTGACAAATGTCCTTACTTTAAGATCCATGACCCTCCTTATCCCATCATTTGAGAAGACAGCCTGAGGTGCTTGTATGGTCTGTCTAATGAATCTATGGTGTAAAAGGTCCATGGACTCAGGCGATAAGATCGAAGGGTTGATGGTCAAACTTTCATCGCGGTCTTGGTACAGGTATTGATGGATGTTTTCCATCATAATTGGTTCCCTGGATGACAATTCAGGACGTCTCCGCATCGACTCCATGCTCTGTATAATCTCATCTACCAGGCTCTGAGGATGTTGCCTTGATGAAGAGGGAGTATCCGCATGCACCATGGGTGGTTGGGTTGAGGGTTGTGTATGAGTTGGTGAGGGTATGGTTTCTTGTTGAGCTGGTTCAGCTTGGGTTGGTTGTGTTTCATTGGGTTCGGCTTGGGTGGTTTCTGGTGCATGGGGTTCTGTTTGGGTTTGTGGTTGTTGGGGAGATGAAGGTTGGATTATTGTTGGTTCTGGTTGTATGGATAAGGTGAAGGGTTCTATGGTGCGAGGGGTTGGTGAAGGTGTTAAAGGTAAGTTTGGTGTGGGTGATGAAGGTTGGTTTATTTCTGTTGGTGGGGTGATTGGCTCTTCATCGGGTGAGGAACTCAACACAATGGGTTCTGGAGTTGCAGCGAAGGGAACATGTACGTATTGTACATCTTCAGAGGGCAGAGCCTCTGGTTCCCTTGCTTGGGTTCCTTCGGTTAAGGGTGGTGGTTGAGTTTGTGGTGATGGTGATGGTGGTGCAGCGGATTCTGTATTTTGCGCAGCCGCGACCTCTATCTTCCCCTCATGAGGTCCAAGACCTTGATCATCGGGGTCTTGGTCTTCATTCCTAGGCCTTTTGTGTTGGCGGCTGCTGGAGCAAGAGGCTTTGGTCCTCTTCTTCTTGCCCTTCCTGAAGGACGTAAGATACGCCTTCAGGGAGGCTTGTCTTCAACTCGCCTCCATTGTTTGGAGGAGAGAGGTGGTGCGCCGTTGTTGATCGGCTAGGTTCTGGGAGAGAACCCTTGTTGGATGAATGGCCCGATGAACGAATTTGGTACTAATCTCATTGAAAGATGAGACTAGCGCCTTGGACAGAGCCCGCAGGTCAGCTGTGGTTGCAAACTCGGTGGAGGAGGATGAGGCTTGTGGTGGTATGGAGGTGGTGGTGGATGTATATGGAGGGATGGGAAGGTTGGTGATGAGGTCTCTCACCTCTGCAGTGAATGAGGAGAAGGCTTCATCAAAGGATGGGCCTGCAGAAGGAGGTTGGGGTGGAGGAGTAGGCTGGGGGATTTGGGCTAGGATAGTGGCGGGTAGTTGGGTGAGGGTGGTTTGGATGGAGGCCATTTGGTTGGTGACGTTGGCAAGGATATCATCGATGGATGAGGTGGGGCTTGGTGAGAAATTTGGGAGATGATTGTTGTGGGTAGGGAGTTAATGGTTTGAAGGATGGTTTGAAGTTGGGAGATGATGTATGTGAGGTTCTCATCGGCTTCAGTTGCCTGGGCCGTGAGGGTGGCGATGGATTGGATGAGGATTTGGTTTTGTTGGGTGGCAAGGGAGGATGTGGTGTTGTGATGTTGGGTGATGGTTTGTTGGAGCATTTGAAGGCGGGTGGTATTGGCTTGGGTTTGGGTTTCAATTTGGGAGAGGTGGTGTTGCAGGATTGCAAGGGATTGTTGGAGGTCAGAATTATCGATGGAGGAATGGTTGTCAACAATCCCTTGTATGATGAGTTTAAGGCCTTCCAAGGACTGCATCACTGTATCGACAAAGGCTTGGAACTCGGCCCTTGTGACCAGGTCTGCTAGTGGCGTAACCCCAACAGCAACGGATGCTGCAGGTTGGGCCTCTGCTCCGGAGGCGCCTTCTTGGCCTTGTGAGAAGGTAGGCCTAGAAGGACTTCCATCACGTCCTTGATAGCCCACAAGAGCAGAGCTATCTTGTGATGTTGCGACATCAGCTTCCTCTTCCTCGGCTTCAGAGGCCGAGTAAGGGAAGCGAATGTGTGTCCCCTTCGGTACATCAAATATCGAAGGGGGATGTGCATGAAGGAAAGATCGCTCTGAATGATCTTGGGGTTCAATATCAGAAGCAACACATGCTTCTGTGTGTGTGATGGGATGTGTCTATGTTAGACTCCATAACGCGAAATGTAAAAAGTAATAAAAAAAATAAGTGATGAAGAACCAGAAGATCGATGAAAACATCAAGGCAGAGAAAATATATCCAGCGGACCGATGGACAGATTATCCAGAGCTTCGATGGAAAGTATATCCAGCGGACCGATGGATCAAGTACATCCAGCGGATCGATGGACGAATCGTTGGAAAGTGTTCATCGATACAATGGAGCAGTTCAACACTTAGAAGAATTTCTAAGTATTCATCCAAGCA
>NW_020202053.1:0-944 GCF_001531365.2 Cynara cardunculus var. scolymus
TAAAATAGAGAAGTTAAGGGGCCAAAATGTACGTTACAAGAAGTTAAGTGTCTATAACTAAAATAGAAAAGTTAAGGGGCCAAAATGTACATTACAAGAAGTTAAGTGTGTATAACTTAAATAGAAAAGTTAAGGGGCCAAAATGTACATTATTAGAAGTTAAGTGTGTATAACTTAAATAGAAAAGTTAAGGGGCTAAATGTACATTACAAGAAGTTAAGTGTGCATAACTAAAATAAAAAAGTTAAGGGGCTAAATGTACATTACAAAAAGTTAAGTATGTATAACTAAAATAGAAAAGTTAAGGGGCCAAAATGTATATTACAAGAAGTTAAGTATGTATAATTAAAATAGAAAAATTAAGGGGCCAAATGAACATTACAAGAAGTTATGTGTTTATAACTAAAATAGAAAAGTTAAGAGCTAAATGTACATTACAAGAAGTTAAGTGTGTATAAGTAAAATAGAAAAGTTAAGGGCCAAAATATACATTATAAGAAGTTAAGTGTGTATAACTAAAATAGAAAAGTTAAGGGGCCAAAATGTATGTTACAAGAAGTTAAATGTGTATAACTTAAATAGAAAAGTTAATGGGCCAAAATATACATTACAAGAAGTTAAGTGTGTATAGCATAAATAGAAAAGTTAAGGGGCCAAAATATACATTACAAGAAGTTAAGTGTGTATAGCATAAATAGAAAAGTTAAGGGGCCAAAATATACATTACAAAAAGTTAAGTGTGTATAACTTAAATAGAATCATCCTAATTATATTTTAGATGTTTTATATTTTAAAATAAGACGTTTATCTTCAATTTGATTATGTTTATCCACAATTAGTCATACGAATTCAAACATCGAACTTTAATAAGTTGTACTTTTGCATAATTTACCTGTAATCTTGAAGTTTTGTAAACATTGGTTTTATGTGGTTTTGAGAAAATG
>NW_020202053.1:2743-10179 GCF_001531365.2 Cynara cardunculus var. scolymus
TTTCAAAGGAAAGCATAATTCGTACAAATATGAAAATTGCTGTTGTTGGGAGGTCTTTTATGAATTTTTTTAATGTAAATTATAGATTATCTTGTTATGAACGCGTAGGCGAAAACCTCATCAAAAACGGAGTTCCGAGCGAAAAGTTATGCAATTTTTAGTGTTTAATGGTCAAAACGGGTACCCAGCCGGGTCAAACCGACCCAACTCGGGTTTTACCTAATAAAACACGATTTTTGACCCATTGAGACCCCATTTCAGCTACTGCCTTCTCTAAGAAAATTTAGGTGCGATTCTTATCAATGGAGACCAAATCTAACTTYATACTAAGGAGATTAACATCAATCTTGAAGGATTAAGCATCAATTTGAAGGTAAATCTCATCCTTGTTCTTGTTTTGAAGTTGCATCAAGTATGATAGTATTTGGGTGAGATAAACTTAATGCATGTTTAAAATAAGTGAATGTTACAAATCATGAATTGATGCTTAGATTATGATTATGCATTCGTTAGTTCCTTGATTCCATGATTGATTTGCAAGAAATGGTAAGGAAATTTGACTTTTGTTATATAAAGATGGGTTTTGGTGAAATTGGTAGAGATGGGTAAATGCACCATGGTTTCTTGTTAATTTTACGTTAATAATGATAAATTAAAGTTAACATCTGAATTTGGTTAGGATTGGAATGGAATTGGATACTTAATTGGACAAAGGTGAGATTTTTGGAGTTTGAAAACATGATTACTACACTGTTTTAAAAAAATCATATCAAATCATAGAAAAATCAGAAAAATATGAGGTCAGTGGAATTGGAAAGCTAGGAATGCCTACTTTGTTTTGTATTTGTACATCGAAATCTAATTCCAACTATAGAATGACTAAACAGCGTCATCTTTTCAGTGCGGTTAAGCTGATTTTTGACAGCCTTCTGCTGTTTCACTATAAAATTCATAGAAAATTGTAGAAAAATCCTAAAAATCAATAAAAATATGACCTAGAAAGGTATGATAAAGGGCTACAATTCATATTTGGAAGTCATTTGATGATTTTGAGTTTAAGGTGGGAAAAACAGGTCTGCAAGTAGGTGCAATATAGTGAAATCAAGGTAGAATGCTTGAATTAAAAGGGTTAAATATGTGATATTGTTGTGCATTGCTAATGGAGATCTATATATGAACTCCAGGTGGTATTTAAGCATAATTGAAGGCCTTGGAAGTGTTCTCCCATCATTGAACAAGAGTTGGGATTCAACTTTTCGGTTTGGCTTTCGGTTTGATTAACCGAACTTATTGAACAACATWGTGAGTTTATGTGGAGATATGTGTTACTTTGTGGTTATATATGCTTATATGCTTTACTTTTCTTCCATGAATCATGTTAGATCTTGGATATCCCCTTGAATTATCAAATTGCTTCTTTTGATCTTTGTGATGTGTTTTGGGCGCCGATTGTCGATATTCCATGGAGTCCGGTGAGACAATCGGAGGGGCTGCCGTACTCACTGCCCAGTGGGAGTCAGGGGGTGAGTATAGGACTTTGGTGCAATCCAGGAGAGGAATGACGGATTCGGTGCCAAGTCTTATGAGTTGTGTGAAAGTTAATTGGTATTTGAACTTACATGATCTCGAGAAGAATAATATTGATCGTATCGATGTTTTCTTGATGATTCCCTCGTTGAAAGTACATTTTATACATAACTTTGAGTGGTATAAAAACAATGTTTCTTTGGTACTATGCAAACTTGCTTTCGAGTACTTCTTCATTTCCTAGTATGTATACTTATATAATGCTTTGTAAACGCATATTTTCACCTGAATTCACTAAGCTTCATAGCTTACCCTTTTAGTGGTTTAAACCTTTTAGGGAAATTGGGCAAAAGTAAGAACAAGGTCGAGTGATCGATAGGAATTTGCAGGAGAAGGCTGTTTTTGGTTTAGGTATATATATATATAAATGTATATTAACTTTTGGGATTGTAAATAGTTAGTATGTTCCGGGTAGACATGTCCCCGATGATCACGTTATGTAAACTTTAAGTATTAAATTATGTGTCTTGGGCTCTATATCGTTATCCCGTAATTAGAGAGTTTTTTTTTTAACTAAATTAATTTAATGGTGGTTCGGTAATTGTTTGTTATGTAACCGTGGTGTTACATATAGATAGAGGCCTGCTTCTGCAGTTTCCTTAAACAGAATTTCGCCCCTACTCGTGCGTAGTCCGAGCGTCCGTTTAGAGGATACAACTATCTAATTCGTGTTCTTGCACGAGAACATGAATCTGGCGAGATTCCTATGTGTTCATGGATCGTATATGGTGGGGAAAATCGGGAAGGAATCAAGCAATATTGGATATTATGATGCTGTCAAAAATTGGAGGGAAGACGAAGACTATATATAGTCCACCGCAGTTATGGGCGGTTACATGGTGGTTGTCCGAAAACCGATTAGGCCACTGTCCGTGAAGAGACCCGAGACCCCAAGAGCCCCAAGGCCCTATCTTTGACCATTAATGTATATACCAAGCACCAAGCTTGATACATGGGTCTTGGTTCAAGTTTGACAAGGCTTATGGAATTAGCCTTATAAACCTCTCCAATTTTCCCTCTCCTTCCTATGTGGGATCAATTCCCTTAGTAAAATCCCAACAATACCCCACATTTTCTATTCAAACACTAATAATACCCCACATTTGAATAGCAAATAAGCAATACAAAGGACATATTGTTCTATTCCATGAAGTAAGATATGACATATATTTGAAAAGGTGTCGTTTGGACTTGAACCTTTCATAGTGAGTACAAATTGGATCCACCTTGTGGGTACTGAACAATGTCTTGAACTAACCACTTTGTTTAGTAAATCTAGACAACAAGTATCACATACATCATATCTATCACATAGTGTAACTCTTATGGTTGTGTTCATTTCGGTCTTGAACGTATCCTTTCTTCATGAGATTCTTAGAGAACGTAGCCATCTCGGTCCTCATAGATGTGACCAAACATCAATCTCACATAGGTAATGCCAATCAAGAACATTCCGTATTGTCCTACTGTCAAAGCTATTAGCATTATTAAGAAGTACTATTCAACCCTTAATCGTCAACGGAAACACACAAAAATATCATAGGAATGAGCATACCTGTGTGTTAGATTGCGTCTTGAGTTTTCCCCAACTAGTTGGCCTATTGAACCTAAACCATGGGATCTCCAATGTTGCTAGGTTAGGTTTCTGCCGGTTTATAACTCATTGAATTGGCTTTAAGCCCATTCCCCTCGATGTTTATATGACTTGCTCTCTATTTAGCCCTTTCGTCAAAGGATTGGCTATGTTTTCTTTTGACTTTACATAATCAATGGATATGATTCCATTCTTTAGAAAATCACGTATAGTGTTATGACGACGCCTTATATGTCTTGATTTACCATTGTATATCTGATTCTTTGCTCTTGTTAGAGCGGCTATACTGTCACAATGTATACAAATAGCGGTGACAGGCTTCGGCCACAATGGTATACCTTCTAGGAAGCTTTCAAGCCATTCAGCTTCTTTCGCTGCTTTGTCTAAAGCCACAAATTCTGCTTCCATTGTTAAGCGTGTATTTACCGTTTGTTTTGATGATTTCCATGATACTGCTGCTCCACCAAGTGTAAAGACATGCCCACTTGTGGACTTACTTTCTGAACTATTGGAAATCCAATTGGCGTCACAATAACCTTCCAGAACAGGAGGATATTTTGTATAGTTCAACCCATAATTCATGGTGTGTTTGAGATATCGGAGCACTCTCACTAGTGCAAACCAATGATCTTTACCTGGATTGTGTGAATAGCGACTAAGTCTACTCACTGAGTATGCTAGATCGGGTCTAGTACAATTTATAATATACATCAAGCTCCCAAGCAATTGAGTATATTGCAGTTGGGACACACTATCTCCTTGATTTTTCTTTAATTGACTGGACGGATCAAATGGAGTGACCACCGGTCTATCGTCATATTGTCCAAACTTTCAGAGAACTTTCTCAATGTAATGTGATTGAGACAAGATGTAACCATTAGAATTTCTTTGAATTCTAATACCAMGGATAACATCAGCTATTCCCATATCTTTCATATCGAATGAGGAGTGTAGCATCTTCTTGGTTTGGTTGATAATATCCAAGTTGGTTCCCATGATAAGCATATCATCGACATATAAACATATAATAACATAAGCATTTTTKCRTTGTATAACATATACATATTTAACACATTCATTGATTTGGAAGTTGTTTGATAACAAGGTGTTGTCAAACTTTTCATGCCATTGCTTTGGTGCTTGTTTAAGTCCATAGAGGGACTTCACCAATTTGCATACCTTRTGTTCTTGGCCTTTAACAACAAATCCTTCAGGTTGTTGCATATAGATCTCTTCATCTAATTCGCCATTTAATAAAGCAGTTTTCACATCCATTTGGTGAATTTCCAAATTGTGAATTGCTGCAATAGCTATTAAAGTCCTTATAGACGTGATTCTTGTAACTGGCGAATAAGTGTCAAAGAAGTCTTGGCCCTCTTTTTGACGATAACCTTTAGCTACAAGTCTAGCCTTGTACTTTTCTATGGTACCATCGGGTCTAAGTTTTCTTTTAAATATCCATTTATGGCCAATAGGTTTGTGTCCCGGAGGTAGATCAACCAATTTCCAAGTACTATTTTGAATGATTGAATCTATTTCACTATTGATTGCCTCTTTCCAATAAAGTGCCTCCGATGACTCCATGGCAACTTTATAGGATTGAGGTTCACCTTCCACATTGAAGGTCATAAAATCGGGACCAAGGTCTTTGGCGATTCTTCCTCGTTTACTTCTTCTAGGTTCTAACTCTTGTTGAGCSTTAGAAGTTTCATCATGAWTGTTCTGATCACTTTGGTCTAAGGTATCATGACTTGTTTCSTCAYAAGCTCTTTTCCTTGGATTGGAGAATTGTCCCTCTTTATCCCTATAAGGAAATATATCTTCAAAGAATTCTGCTTCTGCAGATTCTATGATGGTATTGACGTTGACATCATCAACGTAAGACTTGTATACAAGGAACCTATAGGCTGCACTATTCTTGGCGGGACCAAGATATATACAATCTATGGGTTTCGGTCCAAGTTTTGTTCGTTTAGGCAAAGGGACTTGAACCTTGGCCAAGCAACCCCACATTTTCATTCTTTTGAAGGTGGGCAACCTTCCTTTCCATAATTCATAAGGACATTTATTACTGTTTTTGTGAGGGATTCTATTTAATATCATGTTTGTAGTTAGGCATGCCTCGCCCCATAAGCTATGTGGTGCCCCTGAGGTTATCAACATTGAATTGATCATGTTCTTCAATGTTCGATTCTTCCTTTCGACTACTCCGTTTTGTTGAGGAGTATATGGGGTCGTCGTTTGGTGCATAATACCATGATTCTCAACTTCGGCTCCTCCTCTATCGGATCTTAAGATTTTGATCTGTTTGTCGAGTTGATTCTCAACTTCGGCCTTGTATGTTTTAAACATATTCAGAGCCTCATATTTGGTATTGATTAAATACACATAACAAAACTTACTGCAATCATCAATGAAAGATATGTAATAGTTTTTCCCTCCACATGTTGGAGTTGCTTTGTAGTCCCACAAGTCACTATGTATTAGACCAAGTACTTCATTATTTTTCTCAACGAATTTATGTGGATGACTAGTGAACTTAGATTCTATGCATATTTCACACTTAGTCTTTTTGTTCATTGAACAAGATGGTAACATGCCAAGTTTTGTCATTCTTTATAAACAACGAAAATTGACATGTCCAAATCGAGAATGCCATAAGGTAGATGACTCAATCATGTACATAGAAGTCGAGCCAGTGCTCGTTGTTTTATTGCTATTTACATTGTCATTATGTACAATGTTCATTTTGAAGAGTCCCTCGGAGAGGTAACCCTTACCAACATACATACCCCCTTTAGTAATTACAAACTTATCGAATTCAAACACAATCTTGAATCCCTTATTACTTAACATAGGACCAGAAATTAAATTCTTCCTAATGTCAGGTACATGTAGCACGTTTGTAAGAACGAGGTCTTTTCCGGAAGTGAGCTTCAGAATCACTTTTCCTTTGCCTTCTACCTTTGCTGTCGTCGCATTCCCCATAGACATCGGTTCTTCATCACTAACCTTTTGGTATGTAGCAAATGAGCCTTTGGTATTACAGATGTKTYTAGTGGCTCCGGTATSAAGCCACCAATCGATAGTGTTAGTCACCAAATTTGCTTCCACCACGCCGATGAATTGAGTTTCAGAATCAGCCATGTTGGTTTGGTGAGACGGTCCAGCACCTCCGCCACCATTTCCACCACTACCACCGTGATCTCTCTTGTGTCTACAATCTTTTGCCCTATGACCGGGCTTACCACACACCCAACAACATGGCTGATTCTGAAACTCAATTCATGTGCGGCTTTTTGAAGTTCTTTTTCTGTGGGGCAAAAGAGTTTTTAAATGATGGTTTTGGGGCAAAGCCTTTGCCCTTAAAATTCTGAAACTTCCCCTTAGAGTTAATTACAGCCATCATATTTGCATTTGGCTCAAAGGAACTAGCATCGGCTTTTTCAGACAACCTGTTATCCTCCTCAACTCGGAGTTTGAGGACAAGTTCAAAGCTCATATCATCAGTTAAATGTTTCAAGTATAATTTGAAGTTCTTCCATGACGGAGGTAACTTCTCAATTATAGACCCTACCAAAAAGTTAGAGTTGATGCCCATACCTTCCACTCCCGATTCGTGAGTGATGACTTGGAGTTCCTCAAATTGTTTGACGATTGATTTAGTGTCAATCATTTTGTAGTGTAGAAATTTTCCTACCACAAAACGTTTGGAACAAGCAACTTCGGTTTTATACTTACGCTCTAATGATTCCTATATCTCTCTTGCAGTTTTGAAAGTTGAATAGATATCATATAGGGAATCATCAAGAGCGTTTAAAATATAATTTCTACAATTATATTCGTTGCTCTTCCAAGTTTCCACTGCTTTCTCAAATTGTTTCATTTGAGCGGCGGTAGGAACATTTTGTCCAAGACTCACGGGTGGATTACGGGGCTCGTCATCCGTTAACACGTTGGAGATGTGAAAAGTTGTTAAATAAAACAACATCTTCTGTTGCCAGCGTGTAAAATCCGTCCTTGGAATCAACGGTCGAAGATGAACATGAATCTGGCGAGATTCATGTTCTCGTGCGTAGTCCGAGCGTCCGTTTAGAGGATACAACTATCTAATTCGCGTTCTTGCAACCGATTAGGCCACTGTCGGTGAAGAGACCCGAGACCCCAAGAGACCCAAGGCCCAAGGCCCTATCTTTGACCATTAATGTATATACCAAGCACCAAGCTTGATACATGGGTCTTGGTTCAAGTTTGA
>NW_020202053.1:10339-12706 GCF_001531365.2 Cynara cardunculus var. scolymus
GATCAATTCCCTTAGTAAAATCCCAACAAAAATAAGAACAACCGAATGGTTATTCATGTAAAAACTAGAAAGAAAATGAATTGAACTCAAGACTCACTACAACAAATTCGACTTTTTAAGAAATCAATTATGTGTAAATGTCCTAATAGACTTCTTTATAAGATTTCAGTTTTTATAGAAGCAAACAATCATGCGTCCCCATCAATCAGGACATTTTTGAAATAAAGTCAGAACATCTTTTTAGAGGACCCACATCTTTTTATAGGACATCTGGTTTTAAAAGTCATTTTTTTCAAATAATGTAATCTAAAAATATTAATAAAACGACTTATTCAAAAGGGTTCTAAAAAGTTGATTTTGTCGTAACGAAGAAAAAACCTGGTGTACGAGCATAAGGATGACTCAAGCATCACGAAAACCAGTACGGGGAAGGAGAGAGAAGGCATTCGAGTGGTTAAGGAGTTGATCATCGAAGGCCTAATACATGGTGGCAGCCGATGGAAGTGTTAACGTGAATACATAGAAGGTGGCAAACAGATATATGTACTTGAACTTCTGAGGCTTCCACATCGCGTGCATTATCTCTCTGTAAAAAAAACCGCATGCCTCAAATCATTATTCTAACGCTCGTAGTTAAGTTCAAATTGGTAAAGAAAGAAGTACTAACACGGTGACAGCATGTCCGCCAAAAGTATAGAGTATTCATGGCTCCGGTGAAATATAAAACCAGCTCTTTAGGGCCCGAGTGAACCACTTCTTCATCCTATACATCATACATTAAAAGTATCGAATCATAAACCACCAAAAAGCAAGAAACCGTGCAGTAGCGTACCTGCCCATGAATGAAGGCCGCAATGGCCAAATACCACGCAATGTAAGTTGTCATGCCGAGGCCGAGAAACGACCAAATTCGGTAGTTGCGAAATGAGGGAATGAAGACAGTGGTAGCACAACAAGCTCCAAATATGTATGTCCATGTCCTCTTGTCCAGATGATCATTTATATAGTATATATTGCTGTAAGTATCWCACAGTTAAGTTGTGAAAAGTCTAAAATGACCCTGTTTTGAAGCTCAAATTGGAAGTGATGAGGGGCAACTAAATGGAAATAGTTAATCAGGTAACCTTGCACAAGCTATAAGTTGTATAACAGAGCCAAATAGGAGGAAGGTGCAATTSAAGGCTAACCCAACAGCTTTCCAATGTGGACCCAAAAGACCATCCAGCACCTCAAACCACTGCATACATGTCATGTGCATAAGCATATGTACATGTCATTGAAATATGCATCATGCATTCACATGGTTTAAAATATTGTTTCACTAAATTGCACTTCTATTTTGTGAAGATTGGATATATTTAAAGGTTAAATTTGTCAAAACAATCATGTTCTTCCTGATCGTTAAAGCCTCCCATTTAACGATATCCCATTTGACCGTGTAATAAAAATTCTTAGCTATTGAATGGTTAAACTCTCTCGTAATGATTCTTGTTTATTAAAAGCTATTAATTCCAAATATTGTGTTTTTTGGAATAACTTAAAATAATAGAGCATCTCCAACCCATGAAAGAGTGTCAAATATATGTGTAAGGAGGTTCAAACGAGAACACATCCAGTTTACGAGAACGCGAGAACACCCCATCACATGTGATAATATGTGTGAGGGGACCCTGTGATGTGCGGACGACCTGTTCTACGACTTAGGTCATGTCAAAGGTTATCTGCGTCTATGATTTAGCATCACATGTGATGGTCTTGATGGAATATAGTATCATATCCGCAACACCCTTATCACATGTGATAATGCTTGTAGAGGGCTTAGTCGTGTAAGGGCAACTTGGCCCGCAACCAAGATAGCATTGAAAATTGCCCGTGTCTCTGATTTAGTATCACATGTGTATTATATATGATGGAATAATAGTATCACATGTGATTGTCTATAGTAAAAAGGTGTTCTCGCGTTCTCCTAAAATAAAGGTGTTCTCGTTTGAACCCTTCCACATATATATATATATTCAGTAGAAAACCGCAAAAAAATGAAAAACTGAGAAACACCCTGATAACCGTTCATCTAGACAGTATTCACATGTGCATAATGGTAATTTTTAGTAATTTGTCTAGTATGCATATATGCATAACATGCACGCATGCATAAAAACCAAGAAACCGCTTCAATTACCGGTACGTATATGTACATACCATCCAGATGAATAATTATCAGGGTGTTTATCAGTTGGTTTTGTTTTTTGAGGTTTTTCCTTTAACTCCCCCCCCCCCTCTCTCTCTCTCTCTCTATATATATATATATATATATATATATCTAGTATGCATATATGCATAACATGCACACATGCATAAAAACCAAGA
>NW_020202053.1:12996-18277 GCF_001531365.2 Cynara cardunculus var. scolymus
CTCTCTCTATATATATATATATATATATATATATATAAAGTCTGGACAAAACCCTAGAAAAGAAACCGGAAAAAACCAAAAATCAAAATCTCCAAAATCAATTAAATTCTCTATTTTAGAAATTCCATTTTATTTATATTTAAATATTCTATAATATTATGATTCCAATATATTTTTGGGAAAAGTCCAAAAAAACCCAATGAACTTTATTGTTTGGAATGATTAAGTCATTGGACAATTTTTTAAAACAAATAAATCCTTGGACATTCTAGAACCCGTTAAATAAGTTATTGGACTTTACAAAACATGTTAAATAAGTCATTGGACTTTCTAAAATCTGTTAATTATATTTTGTTAGTGGAAAAGGTCCGAAAAAACCAATGGATTTTCATATTTTGAACGATGAAATCCATAAATATTTTTTGAGCGAAAAAAGTACTTACATTTATTAAAAAAAACAAATATACCATTCTTATTACTATTCGTAAAATATACAAAAGTTGTATCAAAAGCATAATAATCTGCATACAAATTTTGGGCATAATTTTACCAAAAGTTAAACTGTAACGCCCCAACCCACACATTGCATGTAACACATATATTTCATACGAAAGAAATACATATTCCTATACATCTGGGTCCCATAGTACAAGAAACTATCATGACCRAATACAAGGTCCAAAAATTCAAAATACAATCTTGTACTAAACAACAAAACTAATCATCAGAAGCAATTCCTCATCCGAAATGCATATAAGAAAAGTATTAAATCTTTTCATTTCCTTTACTTTCTATACCTTCTGCAATACACATTTTAAAATCACAAAAACGAGGGTTAGACTAAAGAGTCTAGTGAGTTACCCTAATCATGTAATYGCAGGGTGAAGGATCACCAAAACCTTTATAAAATCAATTATTCATATATATAACAAATATGAATACACAAGAACAAAATACTAGATCATTTCCACTTTCAAGCTAACCACGTAGCTATACCAATTTCATACCTTTAGAATCAATCGGGTTGCATTCAATGCCACTTTTAAACCTTTTCTTATCAAACGAGGTTTAAACAAAGATTCAGGCTAAACCTGACGTTTCCTTCTCAATAACATCCAGACTATGATTTTCAATAAGAACCTTGATCTTAAATCTTTAAATCACAAAGAAATAAAGATTCCAGACCACGGTAGTCTTAAGGGATATAATAGAAAGTGTTATATAATACCACACACAGACAATGCCACCCTTATATCAAATGTACACCTCTCCTTGATATGCCACCCTTATCCCAAGGTACACCTCTCCTTGATATGCCACCCTTATATCAAATGAACACCTCTCCTTGATATGCCACCCTTATCACTTCAACAAAATATTTATAAAAATAATTCCAAATAGACCGCAGTCATTGGAATTGCTATCAGTCTAAAACATTTATATCAAAACTTCATTTTTATGATAAAAGAATTCCCATCAAAAACATTTTTAACACAATCCGATCAACAACCGGTCAACAATCCGGTCAAGCATCATCCAGATTAAACACTTAGAATTAAAGTCCACTTTGTCCGGATATCAAGTCCGGTCAACACACCACACACTCTTTGAACGGTTTAACACTTAAAAACAAAATTCATCTTTTTGTCCGGATAACAAGTCCGGACAATCATTCCGCTCAAGACTTGACCGGTTTAAATAAACCGCTCCCCATGTGGTCGTATTACTACTTCTCAGTATAAAATCATGAGTAATACTACCAATCATAAACCGCTCAACACTCAACCGGTTTACCAACTTCGGACAACAAAACGCCCATGGCTTGTCTGGTTTAAACTAGTCCGGTCAATAAGCCGCTTAAGGCTTGTCTGGTTTAAAACAATCCGGAAAATAAACCTTTCAAGGCTTATCCGGTTTAAAACAATCCGGACAATAAACCTTTCAAGGCTTATCCGGTTTAAAACAATCCGGATAATAAACCTTTCAAGGCCCTTATCCAGTCACTCTTTGCCCGGATAAACACTTAGACAATATAATCAAGGTTTCTATCCAAATGATGAAAATACAAAGCATGCAAATAAAACCAGTAAAATCTTTATACAAAAAGGTTTAGAAACCACTCACCTCAAAAGGCTTTTGAAATCAAAATGCTTGAAACCAACTTGAATCACCAACACTTGAATTCACTCTTTTCTTATCCGGACAACTCTCTTTAAGTACTTAAATTTCTCAAAATAGCAGGAAGCAGAAAATGAGAAGACTGAGCCTCCTATTTATACTTTACAAATAGGGAAGGTCGGCTAACCGCCTTCCTTTCCTCTTTCACTTCATGCATAAAACATAACCATGCATACATACATACATACATACCCCATACTTCCATGCATGCATATAAATATATATATATATATATGCACATAACTTTATACACAGAATCACATTATGCCCATAATTTTCTCATACCAGCATGATAAAATATATATCAATTTATCATGAAATCACGTAATTATTTAATCAGATAATCACATATAAGTACCTTGGGTAATAACCAGGATTCGGTTATTACATTATCCACCCCTCAAGAGAATTCCGTCCCGGAATTCCTTTAATCAAAAAGCCACGGGTAAAATAATCTCATCTTTGACTCCAACTCCCAGGTCTCCTCCGGTCCTTTGTGAAACTTCCATTGTACTTTAACCAGTTATCTATTTGTTTCTCAACACCCTGATCTTTCTATCTACCACGGCTTCTGGTGTCTCTACAAAATTCAATTTACTGTCTAATTGAATCTCTGGCAAAGGTACAGCTAGATTCGGATCAGCCAAACATTTTCGCAGATTCGATACATGANATTGGAATTGCTATCAGTCTAAAACATTTATATCAAAACTTCATTTTTATGATAAAAGAATTCCCATCAAAAACATTTTTAACACAATCCGATCAACAACCGGTCAACAATCCGGTCAAGCATCATCCAGATTAAACACTTAGAATTAAAGTCCACTTTGTCCGGATATCAAGTCCGGTCAACACACCACACACTCTTTGAACGGTTTAACACTTAAAAACAAAATTCATCTTTTTGTCCGGATAACAAGTCCGGACAATCATTCCGCTCAAGACTTGACCGGTTTAAATAAACCGCWCCCCATGTGGTCGTATTCCTACTTCTCAGTATAAAATCATGAGTAATACTACCAATCATAAACCGCTCAAAACTCAACCGGTTTACCAACTCCGGACAACAAACCGCCCATGGCTTGTCTGTTTTACACTAGTCCGGTCAATAAGCCGCTTAAGGCTTTGTCCGGTTTAGAACAATCCGGAAAATAAACCTTTCAAGGCTTATCCGGTTTAAAACAATCCGGACAATAAACCTTTCAAGGCTTATCCGGTTTAAAACAATCCGGATAATAAACCTTTCAAGGCCCTTATCCAGTCACTCTTTGCCCGGATAAACACTTAGACAATATAATCAAGGTTTCTATCCAAATGATGAAAATACAAAGCATGCAAATAAAACCAGTAAAATCTTTATACAAAAAGGTTTAGAAACCACTCACCTCAAAAGGCTTTTGAAATCAAAATGCTTGAAACCAACTTGAATCACCAACACTTGAATTCACTCTTTTCTTATCCGGACAACTCTCTTTAAGTACTTAAATTTCTCAAAATAGCAGGAAGCAGAAAATGAGAAGACTGAGCCTCCTATTTATACTTTACAAATAGGGAAGGTCGGCTAACCGCCTTCCTTTCCTCTTTCACTTCATGCATAAAACATAACCATGCATACATACATACATACATACCCCATACTTCCATGCATGCATATAAATATATATATATATATATGCACATAACTTTATACACAGAATCACATTATGCCCATAATTTTCTCATACCAGCATGATAAAATATATATCAATTTATCATGAAATCACGTAATTATTTAATCAGATAATCACATATAAGTACCTTGGGTAATAACCAGGATTCGGTTATTACATTATCCACCCCTCAAGAGAATTCCGTCCCGGAATTCCTTTAATCAAAAAGCCACGGGTAAAATAATCTCATCTTTGACTCCAACTCCCAGGTCTCCTCCGGTCCTTTGTGAAACTTCCATTGTACTTTAACCAGTTATCTATTTGTTTCTCAACACCCTGATCTTTCTATCTACCACGGCTTCTGGTGTCTCTACAAAATTCAATTTACTGTCTAATTGAATCTCTGGCAAAGGTACAGCTAGATTCGGATCAGCCAAACATTTTCGCAGATTCGATACATGAAAAGTGTTATGAATCCGATTCAGTTCTTCTGGTAGCTCTAACTGATATGCTACTGGCCCAATTCGCTTATATATTCTAAATGGCCCAACATACCTTGGACTGAGCTTTCCTTTCTTTCTGAATCTGATAAAATCCTTCCATGGCGAAACTTTTAACATTACAAAATCGCCTACATCAAATTCAATGGATTTTCGACGATTATCTGCATAACTTTTCTGGCGATCCTGTGCTGTTTTGATTCTTTCGTGGATCTGTTCAATATTTTCAGAAGTTTCTTCAACAATTTCAGGACCCGTTAGCTGTTTTTCACCCACTTCATTCCAGCACAACGGCGTTCGACATTTACGTCCATACAATACAACATATGGTGCCGCTTGGATACTGGAATGATAACTATTGTTATATGCAAATTCTATCAATGGTAGGTGATCTTCCCATGATCCTCCGAAATCGATAATACAACTTCTCAACATATCTTCGAGAGTCTGAATAGTCCTTTCACTCTGCCCATCAGTTTGTGGATGATAAGTTGTACTTAGTCGAATTTCGGACCCCAGAGTTCTGTAAACCTCCCCAGAATTTTGAAGTAAACCGACTGTCTCTATCAGAGATAATAGACAAGGGAACACCGTGTCTGGTAACAATTTCTTTAATGTAAATCTGCGCTAGTTTTTCTAAAGCGTATTTCTCTCTTATTGGTAGAAAATGTGCAGATTTAGATAAACGATCCACAATTACCCAAATCGCGTCATATCCTTTTGGTGTTCGTGGTAATTTCATAATGAAATCCATGGTAACGTGATCCCATTTCCGTACAGGTATTTCCAAAGATTGAAGGCTTCCATAAGGTCTCTGGTGTTCAATCTTGACCTGTAAACATGTTAGACACTGTTCCACATATCGTGCTATATCTCTTTTCAATCCTGGCCACGAATAAAAAGGTTTTAAATCTCGATACATCTTATTGGTACCTGGATGGATAGAGTATC
>NW_020202053.1:19425-21825 GCF_001531365.2 Cynara cardunculus var. scolymus
AATTTATCAAGATATTCCTTACATACTCCATTCATCAAGTCCATAAAAGCTACGGGGGCATTAGTTAAGCCGAATGGGATAACTAGGAATTCGTGATGCCCGTACCTTGTCCTAAATGCTGTTATCGCAACATCTTCTTCTCTGACTTTAAGCTGATGATATCCTGACCTCAAATCAATTTTAGAGAAATAACTTGCCCCCACCAGTTGATCAAACAAATCATCAATTCTTGGTAAAGGATATTTGTTTTTGATTGTCAATTTATTCAGTTCACGATAATCTATACACATTCGTATAGATCCATCCTTCTTTTTGACAAACAAGACCGGAGCACCCCAAGGCGAAGTGCTAGGCCTTATAAATCCTTTATCAGTTAAATCTTTCAACTGTGTTGCCAATTCCTTTAGTTCAGATGGAGCTAAATGATATGATGCTTTTGCTACAGGTGCAGCCCCTGGTATAAGATCGATTCGGAATTCAATAACTCTATCTGGTGGTAATCCAGATAAGTCTTCCAGAAAATTTTCTGGATATTCACTAACTATCGGGATCAATTCTTCATTTCTTTTCTCTTTCTTTAAATCAATTACATATGCCAAACATCCTTGGCACTTCTTTCGAATACTCTTCCGGGCTTTCATTACTGAGAAAATATTAATGTGATGATTCTGACGATCACCATAAATAATAACTGTTCTCTGGTCTGGCAAAATAATTCTGATAATCTTCTGATTACAATCAATGTTAGCTTGCTACTTTGCCAACCAGTCTTACCCACTACTATGTCGAATTCTTAAATTGGCATAGGAAATAACCGGATCGGAAGTTCAAAGTTTTCAATGACGATAATACAGTCATTGAACACACTAGTAACAGTTTCCTGATTATTAGCAGTATCAACTACTAATTTATCATCAAACAGCACAGAATTCAGACATGCAGTTTGACCAAACAATCGTGATATAAATGAAAAGTTTGCACCAGAGTCAAATAACACTTTAGCACGTATTGAATTCAGGAGAAAAGTACCTGTTACTACATCTGGCGATGCTTCTGCCTCATTCTTAGTCATTTGGAAGGATCGTCCCTGCGCCCCTCCTTGTCCTCCTTGATTCCCAGTAGTTCTTCCCCTATTACCCGATGCATTACTCCCCATTGTTAACTGTGGATTTCTTAGCAAGGGGCAATTCGGTCGAATGTGATCCGGAGAGTTGCAATTAAAATACCTTTTGTTGGTTGGGCAATTTCTGGACAGATGGCCTGCTTCACCACACTTGTAACACTTCCTTGGATCCGTTTTATCATTACCCTGATGAACTTTCGTACTGCTCTTTTGTTCCGTTCGGTTGTCATATCTCACAGTCTTGGGTCCTCGAAAGGATGAAGGTCCTTCCCATTTTTGTTTCTCAACAACTTTCCCTTCTGATTATCTATTCTTGTTTCTTTCAGTCACTTCAGCTGCCTCAACTGTCAGTGGAAAGGTATTGGGATTCATAGCAATAACAAATTCCCTTATTGAGGGTTTCAGACCCCAAATAAACCTTTCTATCTTCCTTGATTCAGTCGAAACATAATGTTCGGCAAAACGAGAGTATTCAATAAATTTTTCAGTATTATTCCCGTACTGTTCTATTTCCTTGTTCCAGCTTCAGAAAATATTCCTCCATTTGTCTCACAGCCGTTTTAGGACAGAACTAATTTTTAAATCGTCCACGAATTCTATCCATTACATAGTCTGTAAAACATCCGTTCTGGTAGACGATTCCACTTCCCACCAGAATAAAGCATTTGACTTCAATACTGATACAACAAATCGTACTTTATCTGTTTCTGGGCACCAAATGGTGTTGAACACAGATTCCATCTCCTTGATCCAGCACATTACCTTTACCGGATCTCTTTCTCCAGAGAAGGTTGGTGGTTTACACGCTAAGAATGTCTTAATATCTCCTTCTTTATTATTGAGTAATTGGAGCAGATGGATAAACCTCTACTCTTTCTGTTTCTACTCTAGCAGGTATCCCCGAAATAGATATTAGAGTTTCTCGTAATTTCCCCATTTCCTCTGCTAACACATCTCTGGTTATATATTCTGGGTGTGGCACTGTTCCTCCATGAACATTCCCATAGTGTGATTCTTCCTGCTCAGAATGTATTTCAGTTCGTCCCCTTCCCTGAGACTGACTTCTTCCTCTACCTTGCCCCCTTGGTCTTCCTCGACCTCTATTTCCAGCCATACTAATTGGAAGATTAACCAAAGATTCTTCCCTCTCCTCGGATTCTGGACGAGCTATTCTTTTAGATCTTCTAGTTCGGTTAGACATCTGTAGAATTTAATATTAATATTCACGTATTCACATTCCCAAATATAATAAAGTATTCAAGTTCAGATATGTACCT
>NW_020202053.1:23390-24711 GCF_001531365.2 Cynara cardunculus var. scolymus
AATCCGGAAAATAAACCTTTCAAGGCTTATCCGGTTTAAAACAATCCGGACAATAAACCTTTCAAGGCTTATCCGGTTTAAAACAATCCGGATAAACCTTTCAAGGCTTATCCGGTTTAAGCCCTTATCCAGTCACTCTTTGCCCGGATAAACACTTAGACAATATAATCAAGGTTTCTTTCCAAAGGATGACAATACAAAGCATGCAAATAGAACCAGTAAAATCTTTATACAAAAAGGTTTAGAAACCACTCCCTCAAAAGGCTTTTGAAATCAAAATGCTTGAAACCAACTTGAATCACCAACACTTGAATTCACTCTTTTCTTAATCCGGACAACTCTCTTTAAGGTACTTAAATTTCTCAAAATAGCAGGAAGGAGAAAATGAGGAGACTGAGCCTCCTATTTATACTTTCCAAATAGGGAAGGTCGGCTAACCGCCTTCCTTTCCTCTTTCACTTCATGTATAAAACATAACCATGCATACATACATACATACATATATACCCCATACTTCCATGCATGCATATAAATATATATATATATATATATGTATATATATATGCACATAATTTTATACACAAAATCACATTATGCCCATAAATTTCTCATACCAGCATGATAAAATATATATCAATTTATCATGAAATCACGTAATCATTTAATCAGATAATCACATATAAGTACCTTGGGTAATAACCAGGATCCGGTTATTACATAAACCAAAATATATACCAAAAGTTGAACTAAAATATGTAACAAAAGTTACGCAACAAAAATACTAACAATTGCGCCAAATATACCAAAAGTTGCACAAAAAATACCAACAATTGCGCCAAATATACCAAAAGTTATGCTAAAATATACCAAAGTAATGCCTAATCTATGTTAAGGTCATGGTATGAACTATTCTTCATTTACATCATTAAATTTGGGTGGAGTGTAACACCCCTGTCCCGCATGGTCAAAGACGGGAGATGCCACAATTGGAATAAAACAAACAACGTGCTATATAAAACAGAGCGGCTAATAAAATTAACCAAAAGATAATTACATAACCACAAACGGAGATAACGTGTCTCAAAATACGGTTCCAAAATACCAGTATGTCTACATTAGTCATCAARAKTTTAACAAAAGTATGACTTAATGGGTTATCTTCAATATTGTCATCTCCATAGCTCTCATCCCAAAATCCCTGCTAAATCATGTACCTGCYGAGGACAAGAAAATCTCGGCTGAGCTTAATGCTCAATGAACAGATAATAATATAAATAAACGATGAATATGAGATAACAAGTTCAAAAACAATTTATAACGC
>NW_020202053.1:25645-27640 GCF_001531365.2 Cynara cardunculus var. scolymus
TAATATAACTATTCTAATAAAATTACTTAGGTATTAATGTACTTAAACAACGTAGACTTCAATAAGGACAGCTGGATACGAATTGAAAACTCAAACGTAAAACTTAGCATTATTCTCTTTCGATCCAACCGTTTCCGACTTTCTTATTTCTAAGCATTTTTATATTACTTAGAGACCAATCCAGATTAGTTGTCTAAACGAAAGTAGTAGATTGGTATCATACGAGTCTACTGCTTTTGAAATCATCTCATTTGGATCATCCATCTATTTTATATGAATTTTACAAAACTGCAAATTAATACCGAATACAGTGTAAACAGCCCTAAAAACACAATGTTTCGAGCCACTTAGAATCATAACTGGAATTTTAACCCTTAATGAAAGTTGTAGTATGCAGTAAGATCTTCCTGACTTCAAAATAAGAGCGTATTCCGATATACAGTTTGTGAGTTATACACTGCCAAAGTACAGGGGTTGCATTGTCAATAAAATTCGATTTCGTAATTCCCGACTAACTTTTATGATCCAACTTTCATGATTCGCTACATTTACATGTTATAAACATACTAAACAGTAAAACAAGTCCAACGGTCGTTAACCTAAGCTTAATCATGCATTTTTACTCCTTTCGACATTTAACCGAACAATTGGTGTACGTTAAACATTTACCCACAATCTAACCATAATGAAACTATAATATACCCTTTTTCATTTCTACATCAATATAACCAGTTCTAGCATTCTAAACATAAAATATATCATGATTTTGACAACATCAATCCATAAACTTAGATATAAACATAGTTTATAAACCAGTCTAAATAACCCTAACATAAACACCTTAATGAAACTGAATGAAACTTATACCTTTAAAAAGAGTTCGTTGAGTAGATTCCGAATATATAATTGTTGCATCGATTTCCTTAGTAACTTGACGTGAAATTTAAAGAGAAGACGAGAGAATTTTAGAGAGAGAAAAAGAGATGAGAGATTGAGAATGAGGAGTTGAGACGGTGACTACACCGTCTCATGCATATATATATATATATATATATATATTAATAATTTTTTTATTATAAATGTAACCGCCTTATGCAATATATATATATATATATATATTATTTCTTTAATTATATATATATATAATTTAACTATTTGACGGTTTTAACACTTTATGTATAGATTATCAACTTTATGCCGAATTAGGTATAAACTCAACTTTTGACGCAAAACTCGTCTGAAGTACAAGTTGGTATAACATATGGTACAAATATGTTATGCATAATTCTACCAAAAACTTATTTATCTCAATTTATACGAGTTAACGAAACACGGATATTATAATCCTCCCCTCCTAAAAAGAATATTTTTTCCTCGAAATTTAGATAGGGTTAGAGAATTTACATGATTCGAATAGATAAGGGTCTCCTTTCGCATGAATTCCTCCGTTTCCCATGTGGCTTCTCGCTCAGAATGATTTTGCCATAACACTTTAACAAACGGTATTGACCTTCGTCGCATTTGTCTCTCTTCTCTATTAATTATCGCCTCTGGTTCTTCAATATAAGAAAGATCTTTTTCAACTTTGTCTAACGGATAATCAATCACATGGAGAGGGTGATAATGATATCCGCGAAGCGACGAGATATGGAAAACGTTATAGATATGTGAGAGTTGAGGAGGTAACGCTAGGCGATACGCCACCTCTCCAACCCGTTCAAGTATTTCAAAAGGTCCAATATATCTCGGACTAAGTTTACCTTTAATTCCAAACCTACGAATACCTCGTAACGGTGAAACTTTTAGGAAGACGTGATCACCCGTTTGGAATTCTAAATGTTTTCGATGCTTGTCAACGTAACTTTTCTGCCGAGATTGAGCCTCTTTCATTTTCTGTTTTACGATCTCGACTTGTTCAGTAGTAATCCGGACAAGTTCAGGTCCTTCAATAGCTCGTTCCCCCACTTCATTCCAACAGATCGGTGTTCTACATTT
>NW_020202053.1:30201-32322 GCF_001531365.2 Cynara cardunculus var. scolymus
GATGATATCGAAGTGATCCATTTTCATTGGAAGTAAGGTAACTTCCCGAATTCGATCGCCAATAATTAACGGACAATTTGAGAATTGACCAAATATACATACTGAACTACCCATAGGAGTAGTACTATGCAATGGAAATTTAGTGGATTGTTCATATGATTTAAGATTTTCTTAGAAGTTTTCAGAAACAATCGAGTGTGTAGCACCTGCATCAAATAAAACATATGCATCTCTATTGTCAATAGAAAGGGTACCAGAAACCATACTCGCAGTAGACTTGTTAGCAGATAGTGTAAACACTCGACCACCAGCAGTAGATTGCTTCTCTTTATCTTTAGAATTATCTTTCGGCCCTTGTTTACAATCACGAGCTATATGACCTCGTTGACCACAATTATAACAGGCGCCGGTCATTCGAATACAAGGCCCAGGACGATGTCTAAAACCACAATCTTTGCACCGTAACAGAGAATTTGTATTCGAAAAACCTTTATTAGAAGTTCCTTGAAATGCAATTGGAGGTCTATAATTTGGTTGTTTCCACTGTCCTGTCTGATTGGATCTTCGCCTAGTAGAATTTCCTTGAAACACATCTCTGTTCCGTTTCGTACCACTATCACCTCAAGAAAATATAGAGTCCAGTCGTTCCTTGCAGCATCAACAACCTGGGCAACGCTCATGAAGTGTTGAATGATAAGTTTGGGTCTGAATTTGCTGTTGAGAGTCCATTTGAATTTATTAACCTGGTTTTCTACCGTACCAGCCATACTACCCGCAAAACTAGCATATCGTAGAAATCTGGCTACGTATTCGGATATGGATTCTTCTTCTTTCTGTTTGAGTGTAGCGTACTCTTGAACATACGCCTCTTTGTCTGCCGCAGTAAAGTATTGCTGATAGAAAACATCTTTGAATCCCGGCCAAGTTAAATTTTCAATAGTTATATCCCCTCCGTAAGATTGTTTCCAAGCTTGCCACCAACGATTAGCATCACCTTCAAGTTTATAAGTAGCCAGTTCCACTCAAATTCTATCAGAACAACCCAAGACTCGGAATATCTTTTCAAGATGTGATATCCAATATTCGGCGTCAACAGGAGTGGCTGCTGAAGTAAAAGTACGAGGCTTTTGTTTATGAAACCTCTCTAACCATTGATGAATATCAGCAAGTTCATTACTAGTTCCCTGATCTCTACGTTCTGGCCCGTAGTTCCCAGTATTAGGATTCAGATTTTCACCAGTTTGACGYAATGCTTCCACCGTCTGTGCTATAATACCTGGTAGCATATCGGTAACTGTTTGTTGGACAGCTGCCATCACATTAGGATCAAGTTGAGTTGTTGGCGGAGGATTTGTTTCATTTTCAGACCCAGTTCGACTTCTTCTAGGTCTATTTGTTATTGCCGGTATTCTTCTTGGCGGCATTTGGAGCTAACACAAATAATAGGAAACCATTTGCTCGATTAATTTCAAAAAGAAACAAAGCGTACGAGATTTCAAATAATTAACATGTATAAGGCTTAGGATAGTCCTATCTTTGTTCTGCACATTCCTCACAGATCAAACCTAAATTGTACTACAAGATCATAACCTATAGCTCTAATACCACAACTTGTAACACCCCCGTCCCGCGTGGTCAAAGACGGGAGATGCCACAACTGGAATAAAACAAACAACGTGCTATATAAAACAGAGCGGCTAATAAAATTTACCAAAAGATAATTACATAACCACAAACGGAGATAATGTGTCTCAAAATACGGTTCCAAAATACCAGTATGTCTACATTAGTCATCAAGAGTTTAACAAAAGTATGACTTAATGRGTTATCTTCAATATTGTCATCTCCATAGCTCTCATCCCAAAATCCCTGCTAAATCATGTACCTGCCGAGGACAAGAAAATCTCGGCTGAGCTTAATGCTCAGTGAACGGATAATAATATAAATAAACGATGAATATGAGATAACAAGTTCAAAAACAATTTATAACGCCAAGTGATAATCCAAATGAAAATCAAAATGCCGCAAAAGCATGTCAAGAGTCCGAAGACCAAACAACATCACAAGGACGCATTGTTCCCAAAGGATGATCAGTCCATTCAGGCACAAGTGAGGAAAGGG
>NW_020202053.1:32757-43597 GCF_001531365.2 Cynara cardunculus var. scolymus
TTACTTAGGTCTTAATGTACTTAAACAACGTAGACTTCATGAAGGACAGCTGGATACAAATTGAAAACTCAAACGTAAAACTTAGCATTATTCTCTTTCGATCCAACCCTTTCCGACTCTCATATTTCTAAGCATTTTTATATTACTTAGAGACCAATCCAGATTATATTGTCTAAACTAAAGTTGTAGATTGGTATCATACGAGTCTACTGCTTTTGAAATCATCTCATTTGGATCATCCATATATTTTATATGAATTTTATAAAACTGCAAATTAATACCGAATACAGTGTAAATAGCCCTAAAAACATACTGTTTCGAGCCACTTAGATTCATAACTGGAATTTTTACCCTTAATGAAAGTTATAGTATCCAGTAAGATCTTCCTGACTACAAAATACGAGCGTATTCTGATATACGGTTTGTGAGTTATACAATTTTGACTTTCTTGTAACCCTTCTTGATGTCTAACAACATTATCACTTTAATGATGTTCTTAATCACCAACAGTAGTATCACCAACATTATCACTTTATCACCAACAAGAAACCATGGTGCATTCACCCATCTCTACCAATTTCACCAAAACCCATCTTTATATAACAAAAGTCAAATTTTCTTACCATTTCTTGCAAATCAATCATGGAATCAAGGAACTAACGAATATATAATCATAATCTAAGCATCAATTCATGATTTCTTCACTTATTTTAAACATGCATTAAGCTTATCTCACCCAAATACTATCATACTTGATGCAACTTCAAGAACAAGAACAAGGATGAGATTTACCTTCAAATTGATGCTTAATCCTTCAAGATTGATGTTAATCTCCTTAATATGAAGTTAGATTTGGTCTCCATTGATAAGAATCGCACCTAAATTTTCTTAGAGAAGGCAATAGCTGAAATGGGGTCTTAATGGGTCAAAAATCGTGTTTTATTAGCTAAAACCCGAGTTGGGTCGGGTTTGACCCGGCTGGGTACCCATTTTTGACCACTAAACACTAAAAATGACATAACTTTTTGCTCGGAACTCCGTTTTCGATGAGGTTTTCGCCTACGCGTTCGTAACGAGATAATCTACAACTTCTGATAAAAATATTTCAGAAAAGATCTCCCAATAAAAGCAGTTTAACTTATTCGTAACTTAGACATTTACTTTACTTAATTCTAAGATTTGACTTTTTGATCGGAATCGCGTAAAATTTCTCCAACACTTCTAACACCTCCTAAATGATTCTAAACCTAGTTTCAAACCTTCAAATTGCAGAAAACATCTTTCGTTAGAACCCAACGCTCAAAACATACCGAAACATGACATTTTTAACACTTAGAATTCTTTTCCATTACAACAACCTACTTTAAACACTTTCAACTACATAATACTCATTTTCAAGCCAATGAACATACAAAATATGAAAATTGAGCAAGGTTAGTCAACGTTACAAATACCTCCTTCTTTTGAGGATTTCGTCCTCGAAATCATTGTTGCTCAAAGAGTTGTGGATACTTGGCTTTCATCTCGTCTTTGTTCTCCCAAGTCCAATTTTGACCTCGGTGATGCTTCCATTTGACCAAATCCAAGTCTACAATCTTATGTCGAAGGTTCACCGTTCTTTCATTCAAGATAGCTTCCGGTTCCTCCGTGTATGTCAACCATTTATCAACTTTTACCTCCGCTAAGGGAACCGCTTCATCATGTTTACCAAGACACTTTCGTAAATAACCCACGTGAAAGACATCATGAATTCCGGCGAGTTCTTCCGGTAGCTCTAAACGATAAGCTTGTTTTCCCACTCGATCAAGTATCTTGAAGGGTCCAACAAAACGAGGACTTAGTTTACCTTGCTTACCAAATCTCAAAACTTCCTTCCAAGGCGATACTTTCAACATAACCATATCACCCACGTTGAACTCAATTGGTCGCCTCCGTTTATCCGCATATGATTTTTGTCGATCTTGTGSCGCTTTCATTCTTTCTCGTATAACTCGGATCTTGTCATGAGTAATTTGGATCAACTCAGGACCGGCCAAAATCTTTTCACCCGTTTCTTGCCAACAAAGAGGCGTACGACACTTACGTCCGTACAAAGCCTCAAACGGGGCCATTTTAATCGTTGAATGGTAACTATTATTATAAGAAAACTCTACTAATGGCAAGTGGATATCCCAGTTTCCACTGAACTCAAGTATACATGCCTTCAACATGTCTTCTAATGTCTGAATGGTACGCTCTGACTGGCCATCAGTTTGGGGATGATACACGGTACTAAGGGCAACTCGCGTTCCCAACTCTCGTTGCATACTCGACCAAAACTTGGAAGTGAACCGAGAATYACGATCAGATATTACTTTCACCGGTACACCATGTCGTGCAATAACCTCGTCAATGTACAATCGTGCCCATTGATCCATCGAATAAGACTCGCGAACAGGAAGAAAGTGAGCGCTTTTTGTCAATCGGTCTACGATAACCCACATACTATCATGTTGTCTAGATGTCTTTGGCAGTTTCGTCACAAGGTCCATCGTCAACTCTTCCCACTTCCATACCGGAACTTCAAGAGGCTGTAAACTTCTATATGGTTTCTGGTGTTCGGCTTTCACTTGTAGACAAGTGATACACTTTTCAATATATCGGCCAATATCAACATTCATTCCCGGCCACCAGTATTCGGCATGCAGATCATGATACATCTTTGTACCTCCCGATGAATAGATAACCGTGATTTATGTGCTTCCTCTAGAATAACCTCTCGCAAACCCTCAAGTCTCGGTACCCATATTCGGGTTTTAAAGACTTTGAGACCACGATTGTCTTCAGATAAGGAGTCTACATAGCCAACCATACGTTCAGACTTCACGTGGTGTGGCTTTAAAGCCTCGATTTTCCACTTATGAAGATCATCGATAAGAGTAGACTTTATTGACACATGAGTGATAGCATAACAAATACTAGCTACATGTGCCTTCCGACTCAGCGCATCCGCTACTACATTGGCTTTACCTGGATGGTATAGAATTTCACAATCATAATCTTTGATCAACTCCATAGCTCTTTGTTGACGCATATTCAGAGTCTGTTGGTCGAAGATATATTTCAAKCTCTTGTGGTCGGTAAACAATTGGCACTTCGTGCCATAGAAATAATGTCTCCAAAGGTTAAGAGCAAACACAACGGCCGCTAACTCAAGATCATGCGTGGGGTAATTCTTCTCGTATTATTTCAGCTATCGAGAGGCATATGCAATTACTTTGCCTCGCTGCATCAACACGCATCCCAAACCCAATTTAGAAGCATCGCTATAGACCAGAAAGTCATCACTACCCTCGGGTAAGGCAAGTATCGGTGCACAAGTCAAACAATCTTTCAAAGTCTGGAATGCATTCTCTTGAGCCTCAGTCCATACAAATTTCACATTTTTACGAGTGAGTGAAGTAAGCGGTACAGCGATCTTTGAGAAACCTCGTATGAATCGTCGGTAATAACCCGCAAGATCAAGAAAACTACGAACTTCGGAAGCATTCTTTGGTTGTTCCCACTTTTGTATAGCTTCAATCTTAGATGATTCCACATAAATGCCATCACCTGAAATCACATGCCCCAAGAATTGTACTCGACGAAGACAAAATTCACATTTTGAGAATTTAGCATATAGTTTTTCCTTCCGCAACAGATCCAACATCTCTCGAAGATGTGAAGCATGTTCAGCCTCAGACTTAGAATATACGAGTATGTCATTGATGAAGACGATAACAGACTTATCGAGCATAGGACGACACACTCGATTCATCATATCCATAAAGGCTGCAGGGGCGTTAGTTAATCTAAACGGCATAACAAGGAATTCATAATGTCCGTATCGGGTACGAAAAGCTGTCTTTGGTACGTGCTCTTCACGTACCCTGAGTTGATGATAACCCGACCTCAAATTAATCTTTGAGAAATAACTTGCGCCCTGCAACTGATCGAATAAGTCATCTGTACGCGGTAATGGATACTTGTTCTTTATCTTTACCTTATTCAATTCGCGGTAATCGATACACATACGAAACGATCCATCCTTCTTCTTCACAAACAATACCGGCGCACCCCAGGGTGAAGTGCTCGGTCGAATAAAGCCCTTGTCTAACAACTCTTGCAATTGACTCATCATCTCTTTCATCTCGGCCGGTGCAAGACGATATGGTGTATTTGCAATTGGTGCAGCACCCGGCACTAAATCAATATGAAATTCTACTTGCCTGTTCGGCGGTAGACCAGGCAAGTCATATGGGAAAACATCTTAGAATTCACATACTATAGGCATATCTTTCATAGTTTTCTTCACTTCTTTGGTTGCATCCAAGACATATGCCATGAAAGAAGAGCAACCCTTAGTAATATAATGTTGTGCTTTAAGTATAGATATTACCATCACGTCACCAATGCGTCTTTCCCCATAAATGTACAAGTAGTCTCCGTTCTCGACTGGCAACCGAACCATCCTTTCATAACATATGATAACCACGCGGCTTTTCACTAACCAATCCATACCAATCATGACATCAAAGCCACAGATATCTATAGGAATCAAGTCTACGGAAAAGTTATGATGGTCTAACACTAAAGTGCAGTCTCTAAATACTCTATCAGCTACCAAAGGGACTCCATTAGCAGTATCAATGGTAAACGGTATAGGAAGCATAATTGGTACAAACTCCCAGTAGCGAACATAATCATGCGACACAAAGGAATTTGTAGCTCCAGAATCGAATAAAATACGAGCGGGTTGGGAGTTAACAAAGAAAATACTGGTAACGACATCTGGCTCATCGCGAGCCTCTTCCGCAGTAATCTGGAAAGCTCGAGCTCGTGCTGTGGGTACCTCCTCCTTTTGACTTGAGAAACCTCCCACTGTCGGTCGTTGCACCGACGCCTTACTTTCTTCCCATCTCATACGGGGCATTCAAATTGTCGGTGACCAAATACTCCGCAAGAATAACATGCTCGATCTCTTTTTGGACAGGTTGTACGAACATGGCCCATTTCGCTGCAACAGAAACATCTCAAGCTTGTTGATTCAGTAAGGCGTCACCCTTGGTGAGTTTTTCCGCATCTTTGACAAAGACGTAAGGCATTCGACTACAATAGAATAGTGTTAATTCCATAATCCACATTTTTATGTCTACGGTATTAAAAAGAATTATACCTGAAGTGAATAGGCTTGGGATTGAGCACGCGGAATGTTTTGAGATTGACTCCGCCTCGGAGTGAAAGATCGAGATTGTCGCTGAGTAGGTACAGAAAAGGTTCTTTCATTCCGTTGCCTTTTCGGCTCGAAATTTGGTTCATCAAATATAGTTAAATCGTGTTCACGACGACGAACGTACTCCACAACTTTATTGAAACTTGGAATATCGCGATTAGCAACAAACTCCCGGATTTCTCGCCTCAAACCATCGACAAAATGTTCGATTCGTTCGTGTTTGGAAGATAAGAACCGTAAAGCAAAACGTGCCTTTCGGTTAAATTGAGTCTCATACTCAATTACAGACATGTTCCCTTGCTTGAGTTCTAAGAATTCTTTCTCAAACATCCGTTGCAAGTCGATCGGGCAGAATTGCTCAAAGAAACGAGTCTTGAAAGACTCCCAAGTCAAGCTTTCCCGTTCATCTTCAGTAAGGGATTCAAAAGTTGCATCCCACCAAGTGAGTGCACGTTCTGTCAACATTGCACTTTCACTTTATCCTCGTTTAACACTCGAGAAATCCGGAATACCTTTTCGATGTTTTGGATCCATTGCACTGCGGTTACTGGATCAGAGAGTCTGGTGAATTCAGTAGCGCCGCCACTACGAAAGTTTTTAAACGAGACCCGCTTAGATTTGGCTTTTGAGGAATCACCCAAGACTTTCTCTTTACCCTTTCCCGTGTCATGCTTAAACTGTTCAAAGGTTTGTTGAACGAATATCGAGAGTGGTTTCATTAATCGTTCACTACGGAGAGACAAGGGTGTATCATCTTCATTCAAGTTGGGATCGGGATTGTTTTCTCCATCATCGGGGTTTGGTGGAGTGTGGCTAGCAGCATCACCATGAGACATTGTCCTAAAAGGTGTATACATATAGAGAGTATTAAAACATATAGAGTATTGTAATACCGCCAAATAATAATGTTAGTTTGATTCTTCATTTTATTAACTTATTGTATTTTGTTTATTTGAATGAATGAATTATATTTATATCCAAATACATTGTTGTTTATAATTTAAAATAAAGTTTAAAAAAATAAGAATAATTTTTAATATTGGTATAATTTGAAGAAATTAGTAAAAAACCAAATGAATACAAATGAACTATTCATAAACAACTAGAAGTGTACTCGTGCAAAGCATCGAGAAACATTTCCTTTTCAATGTTTCGTTTTATTTTTTATCCATGTAGATATAATACGATTTTATGTGGTTTTGAGAAAAGGATAATGTTTTTATTTTTGAATAAGATATAAATTTGAAGTAACTTAATTTGGGTTTATTTATAAAGATAATAACTAAGTATTCTATTAGAACTCAACAAATATCCTAATTATATTTTAGATTTTTTATATTTTAAAATGAAATGTTTATTCTATATTTGATTATAGAAGAGATTAAAGTGACGGCGTCACCGCTGTCCGCCTTGGCTTAGCACCATCAACGCTCTGCCTTGGCCCTCGATTTTGATTACCATCATCTCTTCCGTTCATTTATAGGCTTTTTTTGGTTGTTTCTGTTGTGATCTATTTTCAACACTACACCACAGTTTTATAGCAATGAGAAAGGTATCCAAGGCTGATAAGAAGATCGCTTACGATCAGAAACTCTGCCAGCTAATTGTAGTATTTTGGCATGTTTTAATTGTAGTATTTTGGCATGTATATATATATATATATATATATATATTAAACATTCCGGGTAGTTTATTATTATGTCCTGGTAGGTTTAGGTTCATCCGGTTTGTAAGTAATTATTATCTGTAGTTGTGATGACTTTTGGGTCAAACCGTATGAACATTTTTGGTGGTTTTTAACTAAAATTTATATCCCGTATGTTTTGKAGGTTTAAAACCAGGTTTTAATGATTTGTGGGTTAGTTAGATGTTTTGTTGCTACGGTGTTACACCTTATCCACAATTTCTTTAGTTTTTCTGTTGGGAAGCTTTTGTGTTATCCTTGGTACTTGAGCATTTGGATTCATATCATGTGTTTTGGTTAAATGGTTTTTTTGCAACATGGAACCTAGGTTTGGTTGTCTGCATGTCATCCTACGATTAGTTTGATTACCTTAACTGTGCTGAACAGAGTGTTTTTATTCACTACCCTAATAGAATGATTACTGTTATAAAAAAAATACATGGGTCAATTGTATTGAATTAGACCCAATTTAGAACCCATTCAAGTCTCTAATTGGCATCTTTGGTTTAGGTAACTTGAAAACCCATCTAGACCGTCACCTGATTAGATGGGACCAATCGTGGATATTGATAGGGTTATATCGGTTGAGAGCGGACCAATCGTGAGTTCTTTCGAGACTGTTGTTGGAGTCATCTTATATTTAGACCAATCGAGATCTCAATACGTCATCTGCAAGCGAAACTAATCAAAAATCTATCGAGGCTGTTGAGATCATTAAGCACTTATCCATGTTGAATGCTTGTTAGATATAGTTTGGTGATTGATTACTCAATGTTTGTCCCTTTCACCACTTTAACAAATTATAGTGTAAAATTTACACAAAATAAGGATACCTTCAACGTTTTTTACATTTTTTCATCAAGTTTTTATTTTCACATGATCCCATATACGTAATATCGGCGTGCTCATTTACCAACTTAAAATTGATTAGAAACTCGAGACCGTCCACAACCCAACACTTTTAATATTTATCAAAAATATGGATGTACTATTCATCATTAATGTTGTAACATATTAATCATATTATTAATCATATGAGATTCATCTATAACACATCCATATTTATCAATATAACTTGTACAGTTGAGGTATAAATGTAAAACTAATACATCATGTTGTCTAAAATATGTCAAGGTATTTGTTGGTACGTTTTTAGACGGCTGGTTCTTAAGGTTCAGTAGGTTGGTTAATGTTAACAATAGATACCCATATATGGTATTCAAGTTCTAAGCCTAGAATGCCAAATTTAGGTCAAGTTGGTTCAACTATATCATCATAAGAGTGAATTTCTTTTCTAAGATGATGAGTTACAATGCATATGAAAACACCATATATGTTCCAAGTTCCTGCATTGCTCAGCTCCAGATTTTCCTATTAAGACTTCATTTTCCATTTGTTAGAACCATGCCATAAAGTTATTGAAACCGGAGCCCCAATTACAATGTCTTCCAACCTAAGGATATTTAAGGGGCTATTTGACAGTTGCTGAATGTTTCGGTGCAAAATGATTAAGAGGCTCTCATGATATAGTACAAAATAAAATATAATTGCTTAGTAATGAAATCAGGGTGCTTAATAGTTAAGGAAGACCCAAAAAACCCAGTTAATTTGTCCTGTAGAAACAGAAATCAATGGAGGAGAAGTTACTATTGTTGGGCTAGTATTAAAGTATGATTCGTTTGGTTTTCAATTCTTTCGAACAACCTGGTAACCAAATAAAATAAAGGTTGGTTTAATCGGTTTTAATTATTTAGTCCGGTTATCGGCTACACCGAATAAGCTTTTATTTTAATAAAGTTCATTTATTTGTTTTTCCCGTAAATCTGTATATGAAAAAGGTTGCGATTTGTTGGATATTTTATGAATGAGACAACAAAAAAGTTATTTGAATTTTAAGAAAGAGGGTTTATAAATATAAAATATGGGGGAAAAATTATAAATTGGATTATTTGGTTAATTTAGTTTAAAACCATGTTTGTAAAAATATAAATGAAAACAAATAAAATAAGGCAATCTTATTCGGTTAATCAAACATTTTTACCTAGAAGCTATATAACTCAATTTTTGGGTTATGCGGTTCCGATTTTTAACACCCTTAGGCAGTATTAGCAGTAGTCTGCCAAAGTTAGCGATTTCAATCAAAACTAACATATCAAACTTTTACTCTACAATCTGCCATCATGTCAAATCATTCAAACATGGACGATCCCTTRTAGAAAATTTGAAGTTGTTGTATGTTATTTAATCGATCCATGACTTTTTTTAAGTGCTTGACAAAATATTTTACCATCATACATTCACTAAGGGGCCGTTTACCTAAATGCTTACCCGGTAAGTGCTTCACATTAGGAGTCAACACTATACTTTTATTTTATTGGGTAAGATTGTAGTACATCAAAACCTATCATATACAACCATTTACCTGGTAAGCACTTACCCAGGTAAGAGTCGTCACCCTCACTTACCGGGTAAGACTCTCCATCCTTATCATCGCTCTTACCGGATAGGATTCTTGGCCCTTGCCATGTTCATCCGGTGAGAAAAATTACCCGGTAAGTACTTACCGGGTAAGCGTTTAGTAAACGACCCCTAAGAACCTTATGACAACTTTCCCTTCTCTAGACTTTCGTGGCTATTGTTTAGCCGAAAAATAAAGGTTTTACCAATTCATGATCGTGACCAATTTACATGCATGGTTTCGAATGGCAAGTTTCCTTGGATGAAAAGGTTTGGAAGGTTTCACGATCGTGAAGGAATAACCATGTGCGATCGTGAACACTAGTCAACGACTTTTTCCGTTCTACTTTTTGTACATGGTTTTTCATCTTTTCATGGCATTATGTCTTTGACATATGTTTTCTTGGGCCTCAAATATTTCATCTAACGTAGATGGAAAACATGTGTTTTTTTCGCTAACTTATACTTTCATGATTATAGTTTATTCTAACCTCAATTGAGGTACAAATTGCAATAGGAATATGTAAAGAATGATTGTGGAAAAAAAATTAAAATGGTATTTTTAAATACCCAATAAAGAATACCGAGTTATATAGCCTGCCATTTGACACGTCCATATAATAACTGATTAACGTTTAAACTGTTCATCTAAGTATTTCTTTATAATCCGTAAGTGTGTAAATATGATAATGGCTTACCCTGAACGGGAGCCAAGGCATTCTAGATATAAAAATACAAGAGGTTACAGGGTTTTTAAAATATTTACATAACAACCCAGTTTATGTCTCCTCTCTAAGACATGCATACGTCTCCCACAATTTACCAAAACAAAATGTGCTAACTAACTTGCACACAGTTCGGTAGCATAACGGATGTAACTTGAACATATCTTTTGCTGGTTTTAACCAATATAATGGAACTTTCTTCTATAAGCCTATTCAACAATGGGAACACAAACTAATTAATAGTTGTTTATCCTATAAAACTAACCGATCCTATAAAATAAACTAACTCGAGTACGAAAATTGAAATTATCGTCACTCTAGCCATATTTGTGTAAAGTATATTGGAGGATTCATGGACGAACCGGTCGTATCCGAAACAACCTTCCTATTGGTGCAATGCATCCTCTTAAAAAGCCCAACAACAGTGGGCTCGCGACCCCATGCATCTCTGCAATAAACAACTTAAGCAGTTAATATACAACAAAATCATATATATTCATAAACTATATACATAGTATAGTAGATGATAAATTACCATGCGATCCCGATGYTGAATGACACTTATTGATCCTCCAACATGCATGGACGATATCCCCTCATACTGTACGTCCCTATCCCCTCATACTATATGTCCCGATTGGCCCTAGATTGACGCCTAAAACATGTCGGTTTCTACACCTATTAAGACATAACACATAAATTAGTATTAAACAATTACAAAAC
>NW_020202053.1:44022-45999 GCF_001531365.2 Cynara cardunculus var. scolymus
GACCTAAAGATGGAGGTGATCTCACAGACAACAGGTTTGCCTAGAAACCTTCACAATTACAAAATATACAATAGAAAATACATTAGCATCAATTTATTTTTATATGGTAAAACATAATAGCACATCAACTAACCGGATGCCTGACACCGGGACGAACGATCGCTAACTTGGATAGCGAGGTGTTCGCGTCAAAGTATTAAGGTCTTCCGTCCTCGACCCTGATCCAAGGGACAGGGTCCCAACCCATGTCGCATCCCCATGTTRAATCTGATCTAGTTCCTCGGTGAAAGTTCCAGCGACGTAATCTTCAGACTCATCGGCGTGTGGGTCACCATACTTCAGGGATTTAAAATACTTAAATTTTATAAAGATTTATTTATATTTTTATTTTGTATAGTTACTTTTTTTTTGTGCTAAAAGAGGGTTGGCTAAAATAGGCCAACCCGTGAGTTTAGAGAATCAACTAGTAGGAGCCAACAACGTGAGTTTAACGGATCAACCAAGAGGAACCAATCACATAAGTTGCCACAATGGAATCTCAACCTTCTTCCATATACCAACCATTCATTATCAATCTTGCATCACTCCATCAATCTGGGATAAACATAATTCAACCACAATTCAAGAAATGAAGAATATTCGTTCATGAGGAAGCCACCTCATTCTTTGTGGGTTTTACTTTAGTATATATACTCAAAGGAATCTTAATCTCGTTTCATGTATAATTCATTGTCAATCTTTTAGCCAACTAACCTTTTCATTTTCAAAGGAATATTTCACCCCTTTATACCCATATTCATTTTCAAAATAAAGATTTACCATCAATGCGGGATAAACAAAGTCCTACCATACTTCAAATTTTTAAAATACTTAACTCTTATAAAGATTTATTTATCTTATTTTATATGTTTAAAGTTTTTGCTAAAAGAGGGTTGGCCAAAATGAGCTAACTTCACAGTTCAGAGGATCGGCCAAGAGAAGCCAACCCTATGAGTTGCCACAAAGGCATCTCAACCTCCCTTCATGTATAACCATTCATTGTTCATCTTTTTGCCCTMGCATTTTCATTTTCATTTTCAAAGAAATATTTCACCCTTTATACCCACATCAACTCTTCAAACTAAATATTTCCCTTCTACGTGGCATAACCAAAATCATATCATACTTGTAGATTTTAAATCACCTAAATCTTATAAAGATCTTTTTTATTTTTTATTTTGTACGATTAACATTTTTTGCTGAAAGAGGGTTGGCCAAAATGAGCCAACCCATGAATTTAAAGGATCGTCCAAGAGGACCAACAACGTGAGTTTAGAGGATCGGCCAAGAGAGGCCAACCTCATGAATTGCCATAAAGGTATCTCAACCTCCCTTCATATATCAATCATTCATTGTCAATCGCTCATCATTTCATCAATGTGGAATATACAAAACTCAACCACGATCCAAGAAAAGAAGAATATTCTTTCTTTAGGATGCCACCTGAACATTCTCCATGGGTTTTTTTTTTCCTTTCATATATAACCATTCATTGTAAATTTGTAGCCAACTAAACATTTTCATTTTCAAATGAATATTTCACCTATTTATACCCGCATCCATTCTTCAAACTAAAGATTTTACGTCAATGTGGGATAACCAAAACCACAGCATACTTTAATAATTTAAAATACTTAAATCTTAGGGGGCGTTTGATTCGTCAGAATCCATTCTTCAAACTAAAGAATTTTCAAATGGAATGGAATTGAGTTCCAAGGATTCCTATATTTAAGGAATTGACCATTCCTTAGTAAATACTAGAAGCGTACTCGCGCAATGCAGCGAGATACATCGTGTTTTTAATATTTCATTTTATTCTTTATCTCAGTCGATGTTATAATATGACTTTATGTGATTTTGAGAAAACGATGATGTTTTTATTTTTGAATAAAATATATGTTTGACGATATCATAAAAATTTGACAAAAATATATCGAT
>NW_020202054.1:0-10024 GCF_001531365.2 Cynara cardunculus var. scolymus
GGTTATTTGCTTGTATAAATAGCAGTGCAGGCCTTTGTATTTTGTGTGCTTCCAGATTTGTAATCGTCGACATTTTCAATCAATAGAAAATCATTTTAAGCAATTCTCTTTGTGTTCATCATCTATTCTTCATTGTGTTCTTATTGTTTCTACCTGTTTGATTGATACTGTTTCTGCTGCTCTACTACTGTCAAACTGATCATTCAAGTAAGTTTTAGTATCAAGAATTTGAGTTATTCGATCCTAACACAAGTTTTGAACCCGATTTAATCGATTTTTGAGTTTTCATATTCTGTTGAATGTTCTTCAAAAGTCATAATTTTCATGTTTTGATCCAATTTTTTGGTAAAAAGTGTGAAATTTGTGTTTTTGGTTGAACTTTAGTCTGGTTAACTCTTGATCGGTTTAGGTTGTAATTCGTTTAAAGCTTGTTCGATTTAATATTCGTGTGTTTTGATTTTTGTTCGATTTAGGTATATCCGGATAACTCTTGTGCGGATAGTCAAGCGATTTATATAATCCGCCTGGTAAGTCGTTTGTAACTTGTGCGGATTATTGGATGATTTACACAATCCGATGGGTAAGTCGTGATTTGTTGAGCGATTAAGAAAATCCGCTTGGTAAGACTTGTACTTTGTGCATTTTAGTCTATTGAGCGATTTATTACTTGTATATTGATCGTACATTGATATTGACATTAAACGGATTTTGACTTTTGATCGATTTGTTTTTAAAAAGGACTTATTCGTACTTTGACTTGTTGACTTAGTTGACCTTGACTTGTTGACTTGTTGACTTTTTATGTCCGATTTTCATTTTGGAATTTTAACTAAGTGTTGGAAACATCTGATTTGAGAATTTTAATTCAAATTAATTTTTGTGCTTTATCCGTATTGATTTTTGCTTAATCCGCATAATTTTTGCTTAATTGTCTAAATTTGATTAAGTGTTGATACGTGATTCTGTGCGATTTAAATTTCTTTGTTGTTCGGACTTCTAATCTGGATAACTTGTTGAAAAGTTTGTTTTCCTGACTTCTAATCCGGATAAGCTTGACCGGATTTCTAATCCGGATAAGTTTGTTTGATTAATTTCTCTAAGTGTTGAATGAGTGCATATTTTTGTTTGAACATTATCAGATATATTTTCGTAAACTGATCATTTAATTCAAACTTTGAACTGCAGTTGATCCTATTTCATACGAACTGATAATATGAGTTCACGGGAAGCAATGGCTATTGGTGCTGATACCAAGCCACCAATGCTGTTTCGCGGAGATTATAATCAGTGGAGAGATAGATTTCTGAATTTCATTGAGAGAATGAAAGAAGGAGATTTGATTATGCAATCTTTATTGGATGGTCCTGCTATGAACTATCGAGAGATACCTACTGATCTAGAAGAAGGCATACCTGCTCAGACAGTAATCAAAGAAAAGTATCAATATTCAGCTCAAGAAAGAGAAAGAGCCCATGCTAATGTGCTTTGCAAGTCTTACATGATGCAAGCACTGACTAATGATATTTACACTAGTATTGACAGTCATAAATCATCAGGTCACAGCATGTGGGTTCAAATTGAAAAAATGATGATGGGTTCGAAAGTGGGAACTCAGCTGAAAATTACTAACTGTATATCAACATATGAAGAGTTCAAGGCTAAAGATGGTGAAAGTCTTGATGATGTTTATGATAGGCTTGCCAGACTACTTAATGAGCTGACAAAGAATGAAATTTCTAAAACTACAATAGAGGTAAATGTTAAATTTCTTAACAATCTTCAATCAGAGTGGAAACCATTTGCTAATCATATCAGATTCAATAAATCGTTGTCTGATATTGATATTCATGAGATCTATGAAACTCTGAAACATAATGAGGAAGATGTTTTGGAAATCCGAAATGCGAAGAAGAAGAAAGAGAAAGAAGATGCTGATCCTTTGGCTCTTATGTCAGAGAGAAATGAGAAGAAAATAAAAAACAGATCTGGAAAGCTAGTCAAGGAAGTTAGCCAGTCAAGTGAATCTGAAGAAGAAGACAGTAACAGCTCAAATTCAGACTTTGAAATGTCAGAAATCAGACAGGCCATGGCAATGCTAACTAAAGCTGTAACATCCAACTTACTGAAAGCCCATTTAAGTTGCTAAGCATGTTTAATTAATCTAGTATAGTATTTAATGGATTAGTACTTACTTAAGTTAGAATGGAATATGGACTTCTAGATTGAGTTAGAGGCTGGAATTTTATATTTAAGCCTCTTATATATCAATTATGAGACCTGGAAAGTTTCATGCGAAACGGAGTTGAAACGACCAAGTTACGCATGAGGGACTAAAACTGTCAACTATGGCAAACTAGGTTGACTTGTTGACCAAAACAGGTCAAAACCATGCCTAGCTCTCTAAATCAGTCATATTTTCTCACCTCTAGAACTCTCACACTCAAGGTGCGATTTACACACACTTAAGACTAATCCTTCAATCCTCGAAGATCCATGTTAGATTCTTGAAGATTATGTGCTAATCATCAAAGTATGCCTCTAATTACAAGTTTATTTCAAGTAGAAGTGTTAAATTAGAGCCTAGATTCTGCATTTGAAAGATTATAAAAGATAATGTTGATTAGTGTGTGAATTTGAAGCTAAATTGGGTAAATCGGCAACATGTAGTGAGTAATATGGCTAAATCTGGGTCTAAATGTGGTAAAACAAGGGTTGAACAGAGGGTTGTACAAGAAAGTGTAAATAGGATAATCAAGATCTAAAGTGTATAACTTAAGGTTGGGATATAGTTGGTTTTTGATACTTGAAATGTTTACTCCAAGGGCTGTTTTAAGGCCATTTAGGGCCTCTGAAGGTTTAATGTTATTGTTGGTTGGAATTGGATGTTACTGCGTTTGGTCGTTTATAATAAAGCACTGTGAGTTTATACCGAGCTTATACTTATATATAGTATATGTATATGAACTCTTACTGAAAAGTTGCTGATTTTGCATGTGTTATTTTGTAAGGTGAATTTCTCCCTAACTGTGTTTTGGTACCTCTTAATCTTTTTACGTTGTGGTTGAGTCTGGATCCGAGACTATTTATTTGGCTTTTTGATAAACCATGATCTACGGGTATTACTTCGTGTGATAAGCCGTAGCATGGTGTATGTCCACGTATCCCAAGGAGAAGGAGGTTGGGTGTGGCATGCCGATTGTTGTATTCACGTATCCCGATTGGAAAGGAGCCGTGTTAGCTCTCAGTTCCTTAAATGTAAAAGTATAGAAAAAGTAAAACTGCAAGTATTGACAGAAGATGATCTATCACAGAAGACCACAGAGGACCAACAGCAAAAGATGCACAAGCTACAAGTCTCAAGTGACAGAACCTCTGTCGTGTCTCACAGAGGTTCTGGAACTGGTCCTCTGAGAAGACAATGCTACAAGACTTAGTCGACAAAACCTCTGTCGTGTCTCACAGAGGTTCTGGAAGATTTCCTCTGCGTACTTCCAAGTTTCATCTAGCAGAGCCTCTATATTGTCTAACAGAGGGTCTGCAACAATGTCTTCTGTGTAGATTATCTTTAAGTTGTTTTATTTAAGTCTTTTAGCTGCTCGTGCCTATCACGTGTTCTTGTCTGTAATTCTTTTTGATCGAATGGCTTAGATTAATTTGCTTTAGGTCATGTCAGAAAAACGGTTACTTGCTTGTATAAATAGCAGTGTAGGCCTTTGTATTTCAGTGTGCTTCCAGTATTGTAATTGTCAATATTTTCATCTAATTGAAAATCCTTTGAAGCTTTCTCCTGTGTTCATCATTAATCTTCATCGTGTTCTTATCGATTTCTACTTGTTTGATTTATTATCTTTTCCGCTGCGTTATATCTGTCAAACCAATCATTCAAGTAAATAATCTTAACCAAGAAATAGAGTTATTCGGTCCTAACAAGCTGGGTGTGAATACTTTGCACGGTCCCTGTAGACGAAGAGGGGTGTGGTGCACATGTATACTCTATTTTGGTAGTGATACCTTTGATGTTGGATACATTTTTAGTGTTGTAATTGATCTTAATTATCCTAAAAGATCTTAATAAGCACTGTATGTTAAGGATGGAAGATTCAAAGTTTTTATGCTGTGATTAAATGGCCAAATTTGGATTTCAAGTCTTTTGGGACCAAAGGCCCTCTGGACGGCCAGAGCCTCTGGTTGTATTGTGTCATGGATTTCAAGTCCTTCGGGACCAGAGGCCCTCTGGACGACAAGAGGCCCTCTGGATGACCAGAGGCCCTCTTGACGACCAGAGCCTCTGGTTGTATAGACCAGAGCCTCTGGTTGTATAGACCAGAGCCTCTGGTTGTATAGACCAGAGCCTCTGGTTGTATTGCGTCATGGATTTCAAGTCCTTCGGGACCAACGGCCCTCTGGACGACCAAAGCCTCTGGTTGTATAGACCAGAGCCTCTGGAGATCAAGTCCTTCGGGACCAACGCCCTCTGGTTGTATAGACCAGAGCTCTGGAGACCAAGTCCTTTGGGACCAGCGGCCCTCTGGTTGTATAGACCAGAGCTCTGGACTCCAAGTCCTTCGGGACCAGAGGCCCTCTGGACGACCAAAGCCTCTGGTTGTACTGCGCTCTGGGCAAAATTTTATCAGATTTTTTTTTTGAGTTAACGGTCTAATTCATAATTAAGCGATTCTTTCTGCTCTGTTTCGTCTATGATTTGTTTTGTTCTTATAAAATATATAATTATAAGCTTTGGTATAATCTCACTAAGCCTCATCGCTTACTTTTTTAGAATAAATTTTCTTTCAGGAAAGTCGGTAGCTGCCCAAGGGAAAGATAAGACAGTTTAGATCTGTTTGTAGGATTTCAGATCCTGGACATCTTTTTGGTACTCGTTGTGCATATATCGTTTTGAGTTGGATCTAGGTATATAATACTTTTGGGTAGATATTTGTATTTTATGGATCCGACTTATAGTACCGAAAATCGTCAGTTGCAGACTATGTTATTTTGTTTTTGATGGAAATTTACAATATATATCACGTATTTGCTTGGAGATTGTTTTATGGAAAATCTATTGGATAAATAGTTTATTTTTATTAAGAATTAGCGTAACCGATGTTACAATTATGGTATCAGAGCCGCGGTTTAAGCGATCTAAATATCAGAAATGGTATTTAGACTTAAACCTAAGCATTGAGATCGTATAGTAACTAAGTGATGATTATACGGGATATGGACCGATAGAAAAGACCTAAGATGGATGGGGGACCTGGGATTAGAATTATAATTGATATATTTATGTTACATTTTCAGCTCGATGTCGGATCACGATGAGGCGAGCCATACTCCACCGGAACCCAATGTCGGAGAAAATATTCCGGGTAACACCAGAAATAATGAGAATGCTCCAATATCACTTTGTACCGAAAGGCCCATGAAATGTATGACGGATCAGCTTCAAATAGCATTAGAACAGCAACGACGTGAATTTGAAAAACGGTTAACGGAAGATCGTGAACGTAATAATGCTTTAAAACCTGATGATAGAGGTAAGGGTTCAATTAATGACGACGTGCCACGAACCAAAATCGAACGAGTCTCATTTAAAACCTTTCGAAGCAGTGGAGCGACAGAATATACAGGACAATCAGATCCTGTACTTACAATGCAATGGATACAGAATATCGAAAAGGTGTTTCGGATCACTTGAGTACCCGATGATGATAAGGTGAAGTACGCATCCGCAATGTTCATCGACCGAGCACTGGTGTGGTGGGATAATACGTTCGAATCTCTTGACCCAATTACCTAAGAGAATATGACGTGGAAAGAATTTCGAGCTTTATTCTTTGAGCAATATTGTCCAACGGACCTTCAGAGACGCCTTGAGAAAGAATTTATGGATCTGAAGCAGGGAAATATGACTGTGATTGAGTATGAGACTGAATTTAACCGAAAGGCACGGTTTGCCCAACGGTATATAACTTCTGACCAAGACAAGATTAACCATTTTGTCGATGGGCTACGACGAGAAATCCATGACTTTGTTGTGAACCGTGATATTCCGAGTTTTGGTAAAGCTGTCGAATATGCTCGACGCCGTGAACATGATTTAACGATACCCGATGATACCGTTTCCACACCAAAACGGCAAAGAACTGACAGGATCTTTTCGGCGGCACATAAACCATCACGACTATTTACACCAAGACGGGCACAGACTCAGAACAATCCTCGTGCTCCTTCTCAAGCCTACACGTTACAGTCGAGCACACCAAGAGACTGTCGGTGGTGCAGAAAGACACACCAAGAGACTGTCGGAGGCGCAGACTCAGAACAATCCTCGTGCTCCTTCTCAAGCCTATATGGATAGATCTGTCATTAAATGTTTTTGTTGCGGTGAAGCGGGTCACTTTAGGATGAATTGTCCCCAGAGAGGTCTTGCATGCTTTTCCTGCGGAGTGTTAGGGCATCATATTAAAGATTGTCCCCGTATAAAAAGTGTTGAAAGCAAAGCCTCGATACAACAACCAACGAGAGTGGGTACTTCAACCCAAAAGGGGGAAGTGCCCAGGGCACGAGCCAGGGCTTTTCAAATCACAGCAGAGGAGGCATTGAAGGAACCTGACGTTATAACAGGTATTTTCCTTCTCAATAATAGACCTGCATGTATTTTATTTGACTCGGGAGCCAAGAATTCTTTTGTGTCACTTTGTTTTACTCAGTACCTTGATTCTGTGCCAATCATGCTTGAAAAACCTTTTAATGTCGACACTGCGAATGGAGTAACACTCGAAGCTGATAAAGTTTATAAAGACTGTAAACTAGACTTAGATGACCATGAGTTCACGGTCGATTTGATTCCAATGGATATTCATAACTTTGATGTGGTAATTGGTATGGATTGGTTGATGAAGAACCGAGCAGAAATCATTTGCTCGCGGCGAATGATACAAATTCTGATGAAAAATGGAGAATTCTTATATGTCTACGGTGAACAACGAGTGATCGACCTTAAATTAATCTCTGTACTCAAGGCTCGACATTATTTAACTAAAGGATACTCGTCTTTCTTAGCGTATGTCCTAGATTCGACAAAGGAAATGAAGGAGAAGACTCTGGACAATGTACCAATAGTACGTGAATACCCGGACGTGTTTCCTAAAGACTTTCCTGGATTGCCACCAGATAGGCAAGTGGAGTTTAGAATCGACTTGATACCGGGTGCAACACTGATCACGAAAACTTCTTATCGTCTAGCGCCTCTAGAAATGAAAGAAATGATGAAACAACTACAAGAGCTATTGGATAAAGATTTCATACGACCGAGCACTTCACCATGGGGTTCTCCGGTGTTGTTTGTCAAGAAGAAAGACGGATCTTTCCGGATGTGCATCGATTATCGTGGGCTGAATAAGGTAACAATTAAGAATAAGTACCCGTTACCCCATATTGATGATTTGTTTGATCAGCTTCAAGGTGCAAGGTTCTTCTCCAAGATTGATCTCAGATCAGGTTATCACCAGCTAATGGTACGGGAGGAGGATGTACCTAAGACTGCTTTCCGTACGAGATATGGGCATTATGAATTTCTGGTGATGCCTTTCGGTCTCACCAATGCCCCAGCTGCATTTATGGACTTAATGAATCGAGTATGTCGACCGATTCTCGATAAGTCTGTGATTGTATTCATTGATGACATTCTTGTGTACTCGAAGTCTGAGACCGATCACGCAACACACCTTCGACAGATGCTGGAGTTGTTGAGAAAAGAACGACTTTATGCTAAATTTTCAAAATGTGAATTTTGGCTACRTCAGGTACAATTCTTGGGACATACYGTGTCYGGYGAYGGTATCTCTGTGGATCCTGCCAAGATTGAAGTAGTGCAAAAATGGGAGCAACCCAAGAATGCCTCAGAGATTCGGAGTTTTCTCGGTCTAGCGGGATATTACCGACGTTTCATTCAGGATTTCTCTAAGATTGCTGTTCCTCTCACTTTCCTTACCCGCAAAGATGCAAAATTTGTGTGGACCAAAGATCAAGAAAAGGCATTCCAGACTTTGAAAGATTGTTTTACACACGCACCAATTCTTTCTTTACCTGAAGGTAGTGAGGATTTTGTAGTTTATAGTGATGCCTCACGATTAGGACTTAGTTGTGTATTGATGCAGAAAGGAAGGGTCATTGCTTATGCGTCATGTCAATTAAAGGAATACGAAAAGAATTACCCCACTCATGATCTGGAGTTGGCAGCGGTGGTCTTTGCACTTAAATTGTGGCGCCACTATCTTTATGGCACAAAATGCCAACTCTACACCGATCATAAAAGTCTAAAATACTTGTTTGATCAACAGACTTTGAATATGCGTCAGCAACGTGCTATGGAGCTCATTAAGGATTACGACTGTGAGATACTCTATCATCCGGGTAAAGCCAACGTTGTGGCAGATGGTTTGAGTCGGAAAGCATACGTGAATCCTGTATGTTATGCTATCACTCATATGTCTATGAAAACCAATCTATTCGATGATATACGAAGATTGTAGCAAGAGGCTTTGAAGCCTGAGCATATCAAGTCGGAACGGATGGTGGGTCATGTCAACTCTTTATCTGAAGACTCTCGTAGTTTGAAAGTCTTTAAGACCCGAATCTGGGTCCCTAGATTTGGTGGTGCACGAAATATTATATTGGCTGAGGCACATAATTCGAGAATGTCTATACATCCAGGAAGAACTAAGATGTACTACGATCTTCGTACCGATTACTGGTGGCCGGGAAAACCGATATTGCACATTATGTTGAGCAGTGTATTACCTGTATGAAAGTGAAGGCTGAGCATCAAAAGCCATACGGGAGTTTACAGCCTTTAGAGGTTCCAGTGTGGAAATGGGAGGAGTTAACAATGGACCTAGTTACGAAATTGCCAAAGACTCAGCGACAACATGATAGTATTTGGGTCATTATGGACCGGTTGACGAAATCTATGGATTTTCTTCCCGTTCTAGAATCGTATCCTTTGGATAAGTGGGTGCGACTTTATGTTGATGAAATTATCGCTCGACATGGTATACCGACTAAAATTATCTCTGATCATGATTCACGTTTCACGTCTAAATTCTGGTCGGGGTTACAACGAGAACTTGGGACGTAGTTGGCCTTCAGCACCGCGTATCACACTCAAACTGACGGACAATCTGAGCGCACAATCCATACTTTAGAGGATATGATTCGTGCCTGTATTTTAGAGTTAGGTGGTAGCTGGGATACACATCTGCCATTACTTGAATTTTCTTACAATAACAGCTACCATTCAACAATTGGAATGGCACCACTTGAGGCCCTGTACGGCCGTAAGTGTCGTACACCTCTGTGTTGGAGAGAAACCGAAGAAAAGGTACTTGCTGGACCTGAACTTGTACAAATCACACACGACAAAATACAGGTGATTCGAGAGAGAATGAAARCGGCTCAGGACCGACAAAAGTCATACGCTGATCGCCGAAGAAGACCGATCGAGTTCTCAGTCGAAGATTTGGTCATGTTAAAGGTTTCCCTGTGGCGTGGAGTATTACGGTTTCGAAAAAAAAGGAAAACTCAGTCCTTGTTTTATTGGTCCATTCAAGATTATTGAACGGGTCGGGAAACAAGCTTACTGTTTAGAATTACCCGAAGAATTAGCGGGTATACATGATGTTTTCCATGTCGGTTATTTACGAAAATGTTTGGGCAAACATGAGGAAGTAGTGCCATTGTCGGAAGTTAAGATAAATGAAAAGTTTCGATATGCCAAAGAGCTTGAAAGTATCTTGAAAGAGCGGACAGTGATATTGCGCAATAAAGAGGTAGATTTGGTATTAGTGGAGTGGAAACATCATCGTGGGTCAAATTGGACGTGGGAACGCAAAGACGAGATGATGGCTAAGTATCCTTCATTAATTCCTGTTAGGACCTGTAGACTCAGTTTTGATATCAATCAAATACTCTAGATGATCTTTAAGACAATCAAAGTGCAGCGGAAACAATATAAGAACAA
>NW_020202054.1:10394-13500 GCF_001531365.2 Cynara cardunculus var. scolymus
ACCCTCTGTGAGCCATCCCAGAGGCTCTGCTGCATATGACTTGTAAGCTCTTGATAACAGATGACCATTTTACATAACCTCTATGAGAGACAACAGAGGTTCTGTCAATCTTGACTTGTACGATCAAACAGCTTCTGTTGCTGGTCCTCTGTTGTCTTCTGTGGAAGAAACCCTTCTGTCAACACTTGCAGAAATCTTTTTCATACTTTTACATTAAGTAAAGACTGGAGCTAACAATCTCCCCCTAAGTATGAAAAAGTAAAAATGGACAAATAAATGCAAGAAATGACTAAATTAAAGAAATTACAAGAGGAGATAAAATTCATCCTCTAAAAAATTACATTAAATTGAAAGAGATACAAAAATTGTTGCTCAGGCCTATCTATTACAGAAGATTAGTCCACAGCAGAGTCTGGATAGTCGTCTAGGCAAACTGCAGATCTGTCTTGATGGTTCTGTAGACCTTGAATATCCATTCTCTGAAGGAGACTTGAACTTTAATCACTTCCAGAATACTAGACACTTCAACCGCCCTTAGATGCCCTCTTTGTACTTCTGCAGCCACTTTGTTGAACACCCACTCAAGAGTCTCTGTCGCATATTTGTTCGCCTCTGTGGGATCAAAGAACCTTAGAATGTCATCCTTGTCCAAGAACACAAACCCAAAGATGGGATTTTGGACAATAGAGTTGGGATGACATCTAAGTATTCAACTTGGCCTGTTCTTCAGAGGGGAAATCTTCAAATCTATTTGGGCCAACCTCATCGCGATATCAAAGTCCTTCTGGCTGAAGTATTTCACTTGAGCGCACATAACTTCGATTAGCCTTCTGAGCGATATAGAATAGCTTGACCTCCTCTCCATGTATTTGTTAAGAATTTTGTGTAGAAAGATCAAGTCAAATACACRRAGGTTATGGAGGTCAGCATCTGTGAACGTGTATATGTGGTCGTCGTCCCTCTTCACCATATATTAAGCATAAAGCACTGTCTTCTTCAGCAACGTTCTTGGAGATATTGTTTCAAGAGAGGTTATCACGTTCTCTAAGAAGACCTGCTCGCGTGGCTTTGTGAGTCTTGAGAAGTTAAACTTCGCAGCTGCAGAGGGTATACCTGTAAGCTCTGGATCGTAAGGGGGCTCTGTGTCTATGGCAGAATAGTGCCACCGCAGAATCTCCTCCATAGTGGTTACAGGCTCTGTGCGCGCCTTCTGCATAGGGATCTTGCTCATTGAATCGAAGATCTCATAAACCCTTCCCACTGTGGCAGACTCTGGTACTCTGGTACCTGTGGCGCTTCAAAGCTCGACTCCCTCTGTGGCGACTCCTCTACAACTTTGCCCTTGCCTTTCCCCTTAGGCTCTGGTGCTTTGTCTTTTAAGAACAGGGCTTCTGTAGAGTCCACTATCTTTAGTGGTTTGGCATAGGTCGTTTTCTTGGGCTCTTCAGCTTTCTTCTCTGCCTTCTTCTCCCCCTCATGACGATCATGGTCATCACCTCCTTGATCGTCATGGTTTTTGGTGGCTTCTGCCTTGCAAGTTTCAAGGGGAGCCTTCTCCAATCTCTTCAGGATTTTGGTGGCCGCCTTCTTCATCTTCTTAATAACCTCTTCAGCAAACACAGAGGCGTGGCTTATATCAATCTCTGTTGACCACTTCAACTTTGAGACGCTTCGATAGATTTCACTTCTAAGGGTGTCACCCTCTTTCACAAGCTGTGAAGTGCATTCTTTGATCGCCATGTTGGAGGCTCGGGCCTCTACGAGAAGTTGATCTGTGTGTTTGTGCACAATATCACCCAGAGCTTCAACCATAGCATCGAGCTCTCTGTGAGTGGCTAGGTGATTGATGTTGGCCCTGGAGGACTTGGTATCAACACCATATGTCACCGTAGAGGAGCACATTTGCTTGATCTCATCTTTGAAAGTTGAGTAGTCTGTGTAGCCCGCAGAGATGAAGTCAGCAGCGAACTGGGCAGCCACCTCTGATAGTTCTGACTTGAGCTTGTCGATTGAGGAAGCATTGAGGGACAGAGCACTGAAGGCGTTGGTGAGATCGTCTTTTTGTAGGACAGAGCTCTGAAGGGTTGAGAGAGTTGTCTTGAGTTCTGCAGTTGTAGAGCTTAACTCCTTCAGAGCCTCTGTGATAGGGGAAAGATCTTTTGTCATAGTGCGAGAGATGAACAAGCTTTTCAACTCGTCCATCTTTTGGAATACCGTTGTGGCGAAGGTTTGTAGCTCTCCCTTCGTCACATAGGCATCCTGGGAACCTAGATCACCAACACATGGTGACCTAGTAGCCTCGGAGCGAGAGGCGCCCTCAGCGACTGATTTTGTGATGTCTGCTCGGGGACTTCCACRGGATCCTCGTACGTCTCCAGGAGGAGAGCCTACCCGTGTTCTGTCGATTTTTTGCCTTGTAGGTTCAGAGCCTAACATGGCAAAGGGATCGAGTGTGGACATTGGGCGTTCTAGACCCTCTGTCTCTGTGACTCTCACATATGCCTCTGAAAGCATATTCTGGTTGGTCACTCATGTGTGGAGAGGCAACAAATGCCTCTTTGGGATGTGACGAGTCCTTGGGCGATGGGACTCTTATAGTAAAACCTTCATCCTTTTGAGAGGATGTAGGAGTAGTATGTGGTTTCCCGGCTGTGCGATCGACAAAGGACGAAAGAATGTCCTCTGCGAGGTTAGCTTGGGTTGGGCTTGGCGTGTGCGCGCCTTTTTCAATAGGGGATCCCTCTAGAACAGGACCCCTAGTAGTGTGGGTAGCACTGGGAGGAGGAATAGGATGTGTACCTTTGGTATCTTTTTCTCCCTTACCTAACTCCATCTCTTCTTCCTCTTGGTCGTCTAAGACGACCTCTGTCCCCAACTCTGTCACGTCTATTGGCGCTTTGAACTTATGTTGGAGGTTGAAAATAACGTCATGAATCTGCACCGTTGGGGACTCCTCTTGAACCACTTTGCGCAACCTTCTACGCTTGGGAGTAGCCTCTGTGGGGCTCTCTTGAACAGCAGCCTCTGTGACCACAACTTCTGCGGGTTGGGCCTTCTTAGATTTCTTCTTCTTGGGCTTCTGTAGAGGACTACTTGGGCCCTCTTC
>NW_020202054.1:13730-22748 GCF_001531365.2 Cynara cardunculus var. scolymus
CCTAAAGGGATTCCTATTCATGGAGGGGTTTCAGGGACCGGCTCTGGCCTCCTGAATCCACGCCTATATGCCTTCTTATCTTCGTGACTAAGGTACCTGAGCATGGCTTTAGATAAGGGTCTGGGGCTTCTGTACCCTTGCTCATGCTCTGTTGGATGGAATTCCTTGAAAGGATATAGTCGCGCGTTAGGCTCGACAGAGGGAAACTTCTCTACGATCAAATCCCCAAAGACGAGGCCAATGAACCTCTATAGAATTAGGTTTGGTTGGTTCATATCATCCTTGGCCTTCTTCTGCGCCTTAACCTTGGACTTTTCGCCCCTTTGTGTCACGCACTTCTTCTTAATCAAGCCCACCATATCTTCAAAGATGAGCTGTGCGTAGTCGAGTGGTAGGTTGAAATAGATGCCATAGACGATTGAAAGCATGGCATGAGAAGTCTGATCATGGCTTCCAACCTTCCCTGTCAAACAGTAGTTCACGATTGAGAATAGGGTGTTCCAAATTGGGGGTAATCCTTTCCGTTTGAATTGTGTCCTTTTAGTGATTTTGGCAGCATAAGAATGGAATTCAATGAATTGAATTAATTCCTCATCTGTTGGGGTTGAGGCGAATTCATCCAATTTTAGGGATTCCAGAGTGGGTAAGTGCAGGGCTGTTCGAAGTCTGTCCACATTCAATTCCATGGGTACCAAAGATTTATTGCTAGGGTGAGAGGCATAGCGAACGATGCTCAAACCAGTGTTGTCTAGGGTTGTAATGTATGAGCTTAAGAGAAATTGGGTGATATATGACTCGGGAGTAGGTTTAGTGGCTGAAAGGGCGTAAAACAGGGGATGGTTTAGAAGAATTTCTAGAAGGGGGAAGGTGAAATCAGGGAAACCAGTAGAAGAAGGAACAAAATAATAATTATTGGGTTTTTTCACAAGAACGACTTTCTCATACCGATTTTGAACGAATGAAAGTGCGTGAGACGTTAATGCTTGGGCCTGAGTGACTTCATTGTCGCTTGAAGCGTTAGCAGATTGGGCTGAGGCTGAGGAAGACGACATATTTGCAGGTTTGTATTGAGGCTTTGAGAAAATGCAGGTTCGTCGGAGAAGAAGGGCTTTGTAAAGGTTTATGATTTGGGGGGAAAGAGGTATTTATAATGAAGGATTTTGAAATGAACAGTTTATTTGACGAAAGGTCGTGATGAGTGGCTATAGGTTAAAACGTCTAAAAAAGTATGACACGCTGTGTTGGGAAGACGCGCGATTGATGACGTGCGCCCCAATCCTGACACGCGCGTGATATGTTCTAACCCTTATCCACAGAACCACGCGCATATATCAATAGACAATAACTATTAAGAGAGTTCTGCCAGAGGCTTAAGGGTAACAGAGCCTCTGTGATATGTGTCGGGCCTTGAAAAGTGTTACACCTTTGTTTACCTAAACAGTTTGAGAATCCACAGAGAGATGAGTACATGCTCAGTTCAAACCCACAGAGCCTCTGTTAGAAGCGCCAGAGGTTCTGATGAGTTGACCTCTGAGAACAAGATACTTCAAAAATTTTGGCACCTTCTGCGGTTTGATTTTCATTTCAAAACTCCCCCTATGAGCCAGCTTCCTTGGCTCCCCCTCGAATAAAAAACCATTTAAAATCCTTAGAAGAGACATCAACAGAGAGTCCGTTCACAAAGCCTCTGAGAGTGATCACAGAGGATCTGTGAAAAGATTTCTGTGATTAAAAACATTTTTCTTCTTCAAGAGGTTTTATTATTTTAAAGCACATACTCCCCCTCAAACCTTGCAAGTCTCTGCGAGGTTAAACCTGTTAACTAAAAACTCAAGCGAAGGTTAATCAATAAATTAAAACTATAAACATAATCAAATTTAAGAAGTAAAACTATATACAATAAGAGATTTAAAAGAAAAATTATGTACAATAAAGAATAAAGAATAAGACATCCATCAACTAGGACTCTGTACATGTCATTCATATTTTCTCAACAAGAAAATTGAACCTTTTCTCATCTAGGGCTTTAGTAAAGAGGTCAGCCAATTGAAATTCAGATTTCACAAAGTATAATTCGACATTACCTTCTTCAACTTGATGTTTTAAGAAATGATACCTTATGTCGATATGCTTTGTTTTGGAATGTTGCACTGGATTGGCTGATATAGCAATAGCACTCTTTGAATCACAGAGGATGGGGATCTTGTTGACAGAGTAGCCATAATCACGTAGTTGAGTCTGCATCCACAGAGCTTGTGAGCAACAACTTGCAGCGGCTACATATTCAGCCTCTGCCGTGGAAGTTGACACACAATTCTGTTTCTTTGAAGACCAACTAACCAGTTTTCCTCCAAAAACTGACAGCTTCCAGAGGTGCTCTTTCTGTCAATTTGGCATCCACCATAGTCTGAATCCGTATAAGCCACAAGATCAATATTTGAATGTAGAGGGTACCAAAGTCCCAGAGTTGGTGTCTTCTTTAAATAACGAAGGATCCTCTTAACYGCACTAAGATGTGATTCYTTAGGATKTGCCTGATACCTGGCACATATACACGTGGAAAACATGATATCAGGCCTRCTRGMAGTTARATAYAAGAGGGATCCAATTATGCCTTTGTAGAGCTTGCACTCTACAGATGGACCATTAATGTCCTTATTAAGTTTCTGGTCTGGGGCCATAGGAGTCCTCATGGGAGAGGCTTCATTCATCTTGTACTTCTTCAATAGGTCATGAACATATTTGGATTGGTTAATGAATATTCCTTCAGATGATTGTTCTACTTGTAGACTTAAGAAGAAAGTAAGCTCTCCTATCATGCTCATTTTGAATTCACTCAGCATCAAGAATTCAAACTCTTTGCACATAGAAACGTTAGTTGCACCAAAGATAATGTCATCAACATATATTTGTACAAGCAAGATATCATCATTCTGTTTCTTATAAAACAAAGTAATATATGTCGTACCTCTGTGGAAACCATTGGAAGTAATAAAGATGGATAAGCGATCATACCATGCTCTGGGAGCCTATTTGAGACCATACAGAGCCTTGTCTAAGAAATAGACGTGGTTTGGATACTTATCACTTTCGAACCCTGGTGGTTGCTTGACATATACCTCTTCCTTGAGTTTGCCGTTCAAGAAGGCTGACTTCACATCCATTTGATACATTTTGAACCCTCTGTGTGCGGCATATGCTAAAAAGATATGAATAGCTTCTAGTCTGGCCACAGGAGCAAAGGTTTCTTCGTAGTCAATACCCTCTTCCTGTAAAAATACCCTTTTGCTACTAATCTTGCCTTGTTCCTCACCACCACGCCTTGTTCATCCTTCTTATTGCGAAAAACCCACTTGGTGCCAATAGCAAGTTTCCCAGTTGGCAGAGGTACAAGAGTCCATACCTGGTTTCTATCGAATTGAACTAGCTCGTCTTGCATAGCATCAACCCAGAAGGGATCTTCCAGAGCATCTGCCACTGTCTTTGGTTCAATTTCKCTTACAAAACAAGTAAATAAGCAAAAATTTGTAGTTGCTCGCATCTTAACACCGGCAGAAGGTTCTTCGATGATTTGAGAATGAGGATGGCTTTTTGTCCATTTTGTAACATGTGGTGGTTAGACAGAGGGCACTGTTTCTTGATCAATATGAGATTGAGGTAGAGATGCAGAGTCTTGATCAAGTTCTTGAGCTTGGTTGGAGAATAAATCTGGAGGACTTTCAATTATTTGTGTAGCTTCTGGTGGGAAGCTTCTGGAGAAGGGGTCATAGAAGATGATACATGAGGTGCTTGCTTTGTGATAGAAGTCATGGAGGGACTAGCTCTTGCTTGATCTGAATGGTCAACATCTGCAGAGGATCTTTCAGGCTCTTTGTCGTCTTCGTACCACTCTGCAAATAGTTGTTCCAAGTCTAGAGTGATTGTAGCATTTGGAGATTTGTCTGCTTGAATTTTCAACTCTTCTGTGAACTTTTCCTTTGTTACTTGAAAAGAATCATCAAATTTGACATTTGTGCTAACAACCACAGTTTGAGTCCTGGGAATGTAGGCTCTGTATGCTGCGGTGTCCCATGCATAGCCAATAAAGATCGCGTCATCTCCCTTGGGCTCAAACTTTCCTACAGACTCTCTATCATTAAGTACGAAGCATTTACAACCAAACACATGAAAGAACTTGATGTTTGGTCTTCTGTTATGAAGAAGTTGATAGGGGGTCTTCTCAAAACGCTTTACCACCAAGGACCTGTTTTGAATGTAGCAAGCGGCAGAGACAACTTCTACCCAAAAAGAAAGTGGAAGCCCAGAGGCATTCAACATCGTTCTGGCAGCTTCAACAAGCGTCCTGTTCTTCCTCTCTACTACTCCATTCTGTTGTAGAGTCTTTGGGGCTGAGAAGTTGTGTGTTATGCCAACAGAGGCCAGGTACTCTTCTATCACAGAATTCTTGAATTATGTGCTATTGTCACTTCTTAGTACACTAACCTGAAGAGCATGAAGAACTTGGAGTCTCTTAAAGAGATTGATTAGTACACAAGGAACTTGAGATTTGTTACGAATAAACTCTACCCAAGTAAATCTTGAAAATTCATCAATGAGTACTAAGATGTACTTCTTTCCTCCAAGACTCTACATAGAGATAGGGCCACAGAGGTCCACAYGAAGCATTTGCAGAGGCTTATCATAGGAAGGATCAGACTTGGATTTATGAGAAGACCTTTTGAGTTTTCCCATTTCACAAGCTGAGCAAAGATGGTCYTTTTCAAATTTTATGTTGGGYAGTCCCTTGACTAAACTTAGCYTAACCAGTTTGTCAAGAGTATGAAAGTTTAGATGACAGAACCTGGTATGCCAGAGCCAAGCTTCTTCGTTCTTCACAGAGGACACCAGACTTACTTCTTCTTTGGCTTCTAACGAATCAAAGCATAGAAGGTACAAATCTCCTATTCTGTTGGCTCTCATCACCTCTATCAATGTATCTGCTTTGTACATTATGCAGTGTTTGACCTTGAAGAGCACATTCAGACCATTGTCGCATAGTTGACTAACACTAATTAGGTTGTGTTTGAGTCCATCCACGTATGAGACTTGGTTCATCTTAATCTCTCCCTTCACGATCATTCCGTAGCCCTTGATCTTCCCCTTCTGGTTTCCACCAAAAGCTACAGAGCCTCCTTCTTGCTTTAAATAGGAGGACAAATGCTCTATTGTACCAGTCATGTGCCTCGAGCAACCTGAGTCAATAACCCAAGTAGACACATGCTGCTGCTTCTGCAATCATACAACGTTTATTTTAGGTACCCACTTGCAATTGGGTCCTTTAGCAATAGATTGTTTAAGGTATGCCGTAGTATCCTTTGATTTGGCTTTATTTTTCTTGGAAGAAGAATTGCCAACTTGTCCCTTATTCACCTAGAACTATGACTCTTGGGGTGAGAGACTAAACAGGAAGAGTGGTGAATGTGAGTGGATAGAGTATGCATGATATTGAAACATTCACAGAAGGTGACATTACAAGAAACTTTCTTAAAATTTTCATTAAGATTCTCAAAGAAGGGTACAGAGATTTTATTTTTAGAGCCCTTCTTAGGTATGAGCTTCTCATTACAAGATTTCTTTCCTATTCTAGGCTCTATTTTGAAATCCTTTTTAAAACTCTTCTGTATTAGTCCCCTCTTTGATTTTCCTGCAATCACAGAAGCATTGTTAGTCAGAGGCCATTTTTTCAATTGTTGCCAAGTGTAAATAGGTCTTTGAGTTGCAGAGGTAGAGCATTAAGAATTACTTTGTCGTTGAATTTCTTTCTTTCCTTTCTCAAGATCAATAACAGTTTCTACAACTTGTGTAGAACTATCTTCATGATTTGAGGCATATTCATGCTTAGAGATATCTTTTCCAGAGAGCTCTGTGACAAAAACCTTTTCAAGAAGAGACTCATTTGCAGAAGGCTGTGTGATGTATTTTGGAAAGAATTCCAGAGCCTCTGAGGACAATTTTCTTTCAAGAGGCCGACCAAAAGCATAGTTATCTTGAGAATCTGGTTGTCCAAACTTAAAAATTCCTATATGACCTTGTCTCAAAAATTTCCTTGGAATGGAATTCTTCTTTGCAGAAGGTGAGAAAGAATCAATATAGTCTTCATAAGCGATATTTTCCATTGATAAACACGGTTTTGTGTATGGATCAACCAACAACCTTCTTCTTTTGAAAATGGGCTTAGTTTTAGAAATTTTAATGTTGGGTCTGAAAAACTCATCGTTCCCTCGAGCCGGTCAAATCCGCGATTCTTAAACCCAACGCTCCTGTAGCAATGCAGGAACATCCGACATCGGTGAGGCTAGGGGGATTCGACTTCCTTATAAGGAAGTGGGAGTCTTACTCCTACAAGTGACGCGTTTTAAAGCCGTGAGGGGTTTGTCAAACCCAAAGCGGACAATATCACGTGGGCGGTTCCCTAGATCGTTCCAACAATTGGTATCAGAGCTAGGGCCGCACCAATGTGGGGGGGGATGTTGGGTCCGAAAAACTCATCGTTCCCTCGAGCTGGTCAAATCCGCGATTCTTAAACCCAACGCTCCTGTAGCAATGCAGGAGCATCCTACATCGGTGAGGCTAGGGGGATTCGGCTTCCTTATAAGGAAGTGGGAGTCTTACTCCTACAAGTGACGCGTTTTAAATCCGTGAGGGGTTAGTCAAACCCAAAGCGGACAATATCACGTGGGCGGTTCCCTAGATCGGTCCAACATTTACTTTTCAAATTATTTGAGGATCTAAAGGTACTCTCAAGAGTTTTGTTTGATTTAAAATCGGGTTTGTTATCAAATTCTGAGAAACCTAGACCTCTTCTTCCCAAATTAACTTTGATCTTTTTATAAATATTTTGAGTCTCTTGAAATTTTTTAATTTTAAGCTCTCTATCAAGCACATCTTGGTGCAGAAATTCTCTTTCCTTTTGAAAGAATTCTTTAACAGAAGTAATATTGTACTTCTCATGCTCCATCTGTCTTAACTCATCCACCTTATTTTTTAAATCTTTTTGGACCTTGGCAAGCTTTTCTTTTGAAGAATTTTCTAAATTTATAAATTTTGATTGAGCTTCTTCGAACATTTTGAAAAATCTGTTTCTTTCCTCTGTGAGCAGAATTACTTCTTTTTCACAAAGAGAAAGTTTTTCTTTTAGATTGAAATGCTCCAAATGACATGAATCGAGGTTATCAATGATCTCTGTGTACAGATCAAGAGATTCAGAAGAGTAAGAAGTAGAAACCTCTTGGTCATTTCTTGCAGAAGAGTCAGAGTCGATATTGGCCATCCCACAGAAGAGCTCATCCTCTGTGTCCGAGTCTTCCCAAGCGAGAAGACCCTTCYGTTCATCTTCATCAGAGGATTCATCTGTTACTAGCTCACTTGATTGAGCTAGCAGAGACTTTTGCTGATAGTAGTCAACCTTCTTTTTGTAGAAGGCTGCATCTCTAGGAGCCCGCATCTCTAGGAGCCCTCTGTGGTGCCTGTGGCCCTTTTGACCAGCAGTCTGCTGCAAAGTGGCCTGGCTTGCCACATCTAAAACAACCTTCCTTCGACTCTTTGTTCTTCTGCTCCTCTATCTTCTGTAGAGGCTTCTGTTCCTTCTCTTCTGCTTCCGATCTACCTCCTTCTGTAAAGTTTCTTCTGTTGAAACTTTTGTGTTCCTTCCTCTCGCCACCGTTTCTAAATTCTCTGGTGATCAAGGCCAGAGTTTTCATCATTTCCTTCATTGAGACTTCTTCATCAGAACTTTCATCACTTTCTGCTATCAGAACCTTCTTCTTCTTCTTTTCCTTCTCTTCCTTCTGCACTCCTTTCCCCTTCCCAGAACTGCCGTCCTCTGCAACCAGAGCTAGTGGACCACCATGGTTTTTCTTCATTTGCATAACTTGAGGCTCTTGACTTTTAAGAGAACCAAACAAATCAGCCAGAGTCCACATTTCCAAGTCTAAGGTGGCCTTCATGGACATGGTGAGGTGCATCCACTCAACTCCAAGGCTCTTCAAGAATAACGAGTTGTTGTCCTCTGCCATTCTCATGACTCCATACCTCTTGCAGTTACTAATCAAGGTGTTCAATCTAGAGTATGTGTCCGACAGGGATTCACCTTCTTTCACCTTGTAGCTGTGGTACTCGTCAATGCAAATCGATTGATTGTTTTTGTGTGTTTTCTTACCTCCTTCAATCTGCTTTTCTAATTCTACCCAAATATGCATGAACAATTGACAGTGATCGATGCATTTGAAGATTTCATGAGGTATTGCCATAATTAACAATCGTTTGCACTTACTGCCCAATTCAACCATTATTTTGTCCTCATCACTCCAATTAGCAGCAGGTMTTRGTTCGTAATGTTCAGGAATTTCTGGGGTTGTGCCAGTTGCAGGAACTCTTGGGATTAAGTTCATTGGCACATAAGGAGGATTATAAAGAAATTCACATATCCTTAGGTGAATTCCTTCCAGAAAATTAATCATTCGCACTTTCCATTGAGGATACTCCTCACGAATAAGCGTGGGAGGTTTGGATTGAGAACCAGTGCTCATGAATGATGTATTGGCCAGATTCGCCATTGAAAGAAGAAGAAAAAAATGGGAATAAGATGAATCTGATAGAATAAAGTGAAACAATGTAACCTGGAGAAGAAGACTGGTGTTCTAAAACAAATGCAGATTAATACCAAGAACAGAATTAATCAAATAAGATTTGATTCCAGCTCTGATACTAATTGTTAGGACCTGTAGACTCAGTTTTGATATCAATCAAATACTCTGGATGATCTTTAAGACAATCAAAGTGCAGCGGAAACAATATAAGAACAAACAGAGTAAGAATCAAGAACACACAGTGTATGAGAATGATGAACACAAGAGAATAGCTTCAAAGGTTTTTCAATTGATTGAAAATAAGACCATTACAAATCGGAAGCACACCAAATTACAAAGACCTAGCTGCTATTTATACTAGTTCCTAACGACTTTTCTGACATGACCTAGA
>NW_020202054.1:23829-24958 GCF_001531365.2 Cynara cardunculus var. scolymus
TGCATTTGAAAGATTATAAAAGATAATGTTGATTAATGTGTGAATTTGAAGCTAAATTGGGTAAATCGGCAACATGCAGTGAGTAATATGGCCAAATTTGGGTCTAAGTGTGGTAAAACAGGGGTTGAACAGAGGGTTGTACAAGAAAGTGTAAATAGGATAATCAAGATCTAAAGTGTATAACTTAAGGTTGGGATATAGTTGGTTTTTGATACATGAAATGTTTACTCCAGGGACTGTTTTAAGGCTATTTAGGGCCTCTGAAGGTTTAATGCTATTGTTGGTTGGAATTGGATGTTACCGCATTCGGTCGTTTATAATAAAGCACTGTGAGTTTATACCGACCTTATACTTATATATAGTATATGTATATGAACTCTTACTGAAAAGTTGCTGATTTTGCATGTGTTATTTTGTAAGGTGAATTTCTCCCTAACTGTGTTTTGGTACCTCTTAATCCTTTTACGTTGTGGTTGAGTCCGGATCCGAGACTGTTTATTTGGCTTTTTGATAAACCATGATCTATGGGTATTACTTCATGTGATAAGTCGTAGCATGGTGTATGTCCACGTATCCCAAGGAGAGGGAGGTTGGGTGTGGCATACCGATTGTTGTATTCACGTATTGATAGGATCGATTAACTCAGTTTTGGATATTAATCAAATACTGTGGATGATCTTTGAACATTAACAGTGCAGCGAAAATAATAAGAACAAACAGAGTAAACAATCAATGAAGAACACGGTTGAAGAATGATGAACAAAGAGAGAGTAGCTTCAAGTGATTTTCAATTGATTGAAAATGTTTACAATACAATATGGAAGCACACTGAATTACAAAGGCCTATGCTGCTATTTATACTCGTTCCTAAYGGCTTTTCTGACATGACCTAGACGTACAAATTCATCTAAGCCGTTCAAATAAAGCAGATTACAAACATAGTCATGCGATAAGCACGAGCAGCTAACTAACGTAAGTAAAACAGTAAAGAAGTTCTTCACATAAGATAAAGCTGTAGACCCTCTGTGAGCCATCCTAGAGGCTCTGTTGGATGTGACTTGAGAGCTCTTGATTCCAGAGGATCATCTTCCAGAACCTCTGTGATAGACAACAGAGGTTCTGTCATCTT
>NW_020202054.1:25392-30606 GCF_001531365.2 Cynara cardunculus var. scolymus
AGAAGGTTTATCAAACGACAGATTCTGGAAAGTCGTCTACTGCGTATATCATATCAGCCTTGATCGTTCTGTAGACGTTGAAGATCCATTCTCTGAAGTTGATTTGGATCTTGATCGCCTCCAAAATGCGAGACACTTCGCTCATCCTTAGATGTCCTCTGTCCACTTCTGCAGCTGCTCTTCTGAATATCCATTCTAGCGTCTCTGTTGAGTACTTGTGTGATTCTGTTGGATCATAGAACCTTAGGATTTCATTCTTATCCACGTACACAAACCCAAAAGTGGGGTTGTGAATAATGGAGTTTGGATGATACCTAAGTATCCAACTAGGCCTGCTATATGAAGGGGAGATCTTTAGATATCTTTGGACTAACCTTACTGCGAGCTCGAAGTCCTTCTGGCTGTAATATCTTACTTGTGCGCGCATGACCTCAAGCAGCCTTCTGAGCGATATTGAGTAGCTTGACCTCCTCTCCATGCAGATGTTGAGAATTTTGTGCATGTAGATAACATCAAACACACAGAGGTTGTGGAGGTCAGCGTCTGTGAATGTATAAAGGTTGCCATCTTCCCTCCTTACTACATACTGAGCATAGAGCACCTTCTTCTTTAGCATAGTTCTTGGAGAAATTGTCTCTAGGGAAGTGATCATGTGCTCTGAGAAGACTTGCTCAYGAGGCCTTGTGAGCTTAGAGAACTGGAACTTGGCGGCGGCAAAAGGGATCCCTGTAAGCTTTGGATCATAGGGAGGCTCTGTGTCTGCTGCAGAGTACCTCCACACTTGAATTTCTTCCAAAGTAGTAATGGGCTCTGTTCGGACTTTTGGCATTGGAATCTTGCTCATTGATTCGAATATTTGAGACACCGTTCCTACCGTGGCGGACTCTGGCACCTTGGCTTCCTCTTCTTCCAGAATTGGCCTCTGGGTTGACCCCTCTGCAAGGATGGGTTTGACGGTTCCTTGCAGAGCGTCAAACGTACACGTGGACGTTTCTTGGACTTGTGGGAGTTGTGACGAGCCTTCTCCTGCTCTGTGAGGGATGGGGCCTCTGCCCTTCTTTGCTTGAGCCTCTGCAAGAGATGCCTTTAAAGCTTGAAGGAGCGCTGGGTCGTCGCTGTATTCCTCTTCATTTATTGTCTGTGGAGTCTCTGTGCTAGACGACAACCCCTTCTATGGTGACTCTACAACTTTGACTTTACCTTTGCCTTTAGGCTCTTGTGCCTTTTCCTTGCATTTAGAAAACAAGGCAGCTGTAGAGTCCACAATCTTGACGCCTCTGGCAGGAGTCTTCTTTGGATCTGGTACTTTCTTCTCAGCCTTCTTCTCCCCCTCATGACGATCACGATCATCATCTTCTTGATCGTCATGGTTCTTTTTGGCTTCTGTCTTGCAAGAGTCCAGGGGAGCCTTCTCCAACCTCTTCAAAATTTTTGTGGCCGCCTTCTTCATCTTTTTAATTGCCTCAGTTGCAAGCTCAGAGGCGTGATTAATGTCGATCTCTGTCGACCATTTCAGTTTGGAGACGCTTCTGTAGATTTCGCTTCTGAGTAGGTCACCCTCTTTCAAGAGCTGTGATGTGCAGTCTCTGATCGCTGTATTGGAGGCTCGGGCCTCTTTGAGAAGACGGTATTTATGCTTGCACACGAGATTACCTAGAGCTTCAACCATAGCATCAATCTCTCTGCGGGTAGCTAGGTGATTGATGTTAGCCCTTGAGGACTTGGTATCAATACCGTATGTCACTGCAAAGGAGAACATCTGCCTGATTTCATTTTTGAGAGAGGAGTAATCCGTGTATCTCGCAGAGATAAAGTTGGCAGAGAATTGGGCGGCCATCTCTGTCAGTTCTGACTTCAGCTTCTGGATGGAGGAGGGGTTGAGAGTGAGAGCACTAAAGGCCTCTGCAAGGTCTTCTTTCTGAAGGACAAAGCTTTGAAGGGTTGAAAGTGTAGACTTGAGTTCTGCTGTTGTTGAATTCAACTCCTTCAGAGCCTCTGTTATTGGAGAGAGGTCTTCTGTCATCGTTCGGGAGATAAACAAGCTTTTCAACTCGTCTATATTTTTGAATACTTCTGTGGCAAAGGTTTGAAGCTCCCCCTTTGTCACATACGTATCATGGGTATCTAAATCACCAACACATGGTGATTTAGTAGCCTCGGAGCGTGAGGCGCCCTCAGCGACTGGTATTGTGTTGTCTGCTCGGGGACTTCCACCAGATCCTTGAACTTCTCCCAGAGGAGAGCCTACTGGTGTTCTATAGATTTTGTGCCCAGTAGGTTCAGAGCCTAGCATGGCAGAGTGATCTGGTGGAGACATTGGGCGTTCTAGACCCTCTGTTGCGGTGTGCCTCACATGTGCCTCTGAAGCACATTCTGGGTGGTCACTCTTGTGTGAAGAGGCAACGAATGCCTCTGTGGGATGTGTCGAGTCCTTGGGCGAAGGGACTCTGGTAGTAAAATCTTCATCCTTTTGAGAGGATGAAGGAGTAATATGTGGTTGCCCGGCTATGCGTTCCATAGAGGACGAAAGAATGTCCTCTGCGTGGGTAGGCTGGATTGGGTTCGGCTTGTGCGTGCCTTGTTCAATAGGGGATCCCTCTAGAACAGGTCCCCTACAAGCATGGGATGCACTGGGAGGAGGGCTGGGTTGTGTGCCTTTGGCATCTTGTTCTCCCCCACCTAGCTCCACTTCCTCTTCTTCTTCGTTGTCTAAGACGACCTCTGTCCCTAACTTGGATATGTCGATTGGCGCTCTGAACTCCTTTTGGATATGAGAGAGAACGTCTTGTATTTGATCTGTTGGGGATTCATCTAGAACGACTTTACGCAACCTTCTACGCTTGGTAGGAGTAGCCTCTGCGGGGCTCTCTTGTGACTTTGCCTCTGTGACCACAGGCTTTGTGACCACAGGCTCTGTTGGTTGAGCGTTCTTGGTTTTCTTCCTTTTTGACTTTGGCAGAGGACTACTTGGGCCTTCTTCTTCTGCAGGCCTCTTCTTCCCCTTCTTTTTCACAGAAGAGTCGGCACCCTTCTGTGTCTTCTTTTGCTTCTTGGGTGGGGGACTTGGGTTTCTAGGGACTGCCTCACTCATCTTACCAGCCTCTGTAGGCTCCTTCGTACGTCCCTCAACCCTCATTTTTTCGATTCGCTCTCCTAGAGGGATTCCTATTTGTGGTGGGGTCTCAGGGACCGGTTCTGGTCGCCTGAATCCACGTCTATAGGCCTTTCTATCTCGTGGCTGAGAAACCTGAGCATGGCTCTTGATAAAGGTCTAGGGCTTCTGTACCCTTGCTCATGCTCGGTTGGGTGGAATTCCTTGAACGGGTACAACCTTGCGTTTGGCTCGACAGAGGGAAGCTTTGCTGCTAACAGATCGCCAAATACATGACCAAGGAACCGTTGTCGTATGAGGTTGGGTTGATTCATGTCTTCCTTGGCATTCTTCTATTCTTTGACGTTGGATTTTTCGCCCCTTTGACTCGCGCATTTCTTTTTTATGAGACCTACCATGTCCTCGAATATTAGTTGGGCATAATCGAGTGGAAAGTTGAAGTAGATCCCATAGACAATGGATATCATCGCGTGCGAGGTTTGGTCGTGACTACGCAGCTTCCCTGTCAAGCAGCAGTTTATGATCGAGAAAAGGGTGTTCCAGATAGGGGGTAATCCTTTGCGCTTGAACTGACTTCGTTTGACAATTGGGGTCGCATAGGAGTGGAATTMGAKGAATTGAATCAATTCCTCGTCAGTCGGGGTCGCAGCAAATTCATTCAGGTTAAGATCCTCCAAAGTGGGTAGATGTAGGGCAGTTCTCAAAATGTTCACATTAAGTTCCAAAGGAACCAARGATTTATTAATGGGGTGTGAGGCGTATCCAATGATGGTCAATCCAGAATTATCAAGAGTTGTTATGTAGGAACTTAGGAGAAATTGGGTTAGGCATGGTTCGGGGGTTGGTTTGGTAGCAGATACGGCAAAGAAAAGAGGATGATTTCGAAGTATTTCAAGTAAAGGATAGGTAAAATCAGGAAAACCTGTTTCAGATGGGACGAAGAAGTAGTTGTTTGGCTTTTTGACGAGTACGACCTTCTCGTATCTGTTTTGGACGAAGGACAAAGCGTGGGAAGTCAATGCTTGAGCTTGGGTCACTTCATTGTCGCTCGAGACATTGACGGATTGTGCAGATGCGGAAGAGGAAGACATTTTGCAGGTTTTTGCTTGAAATTATGCAGGTTGCAGGTTCGCCGGAGTATTTGAGAGAGATAAAGGATTTTAATTTGGAGGGAAAGGGGTATTTATAGGGAGGGATTTTAAATTGAACCGTTTTACTTTTGACGAAAGGTCGTGATGAGTGGTTTTGGGTTGAAACGGCTCAAAAAGGTATGACACGCCGTGTTGGGAAGACGCACGATTGATGACGTGCGCCCCCTTTTCTGACACGCGCGTGTAGGTTAACCCTAATCCACAGAACTACGCGCACCATATCAATAGACAAGAACTATCAAGAGAGTTCTGTCAGAAGCCTAAGGGTAACAGAGCCTCTGTGATATGTGTCGGGCCTTCTTATAAAGCTTACACCTTTATTACCTAAACGGTTTGAAAATCCACAGAGAGATGAGTACTTGCTCAGCTCACACTCACAGAGCCTCTGTTCGAAGCGCCAGAGGTTCTGATGTGTTGACCTCTAAGAACAAGATACTTCAAAAGTTTTGGCACCTTCTGTGGTTTGATTTTCATTTTAAAACTCCCCCTCTGAGCCAGCTTCCATGGCTCCCCCTTGAAACAAGAATCATCAAAAATCCTAAGAAGAAGTGTCGACAAAAGATCCGTTCAAAGAGCCTCTGCAAGCGGTCACAGAGGTTCTGTGAAACGATTTTTGTGATTAAAACATTTTTCTTCTTCAAGAGGTTTTATCATTTCAAAAGTACATACTGCCCCTTGAACCTTGCAAGCCTCTGCTAGGTTAAACCTGTTTAACTAATGAATCAAGTGAAAGGTTATTCAAGAAATAAAAACTATATACAAGAATGAAATTTAAAAGAAAACTATATACAAAAAAGAATAAAGAAGTAAGACAACCATCAACTAGGACTCTAGACATGTCATTCCTATTTTCTCTACAAGGAAATTGAATCTTTTCTCATCTAGGGCTTTAGTAAAGAGGTCAGCCAATTGAAATTCTGATTTAACAAAGTATAACTCGACATTACCTTC
>NW_020202054.1:38209-42731 GCF_001531365.2 Cynara cardunculus var. scolymus
AACATTTTAAAAAATCGATTTCTTTCCTCTGTAAGCAGAATTACTTCTTTTTCACAGAGAGAAAGTTTTTCTTTAAGACTGAAATGCTCCAAATGACATGAGTTGAAGTTATCGATGATCTCTGTGAAAAGATCAATATATTCAGAAGAGGAGGAAGTAGAAACCTCTTGGTCATTCCTGTCAGAGGAGTCTGACTTGATGTCTGCCATCCCACAGAAGAGCTCGTCCTCTGTGTCCGAGTCTTCCCATGCGAGAAGACCCTTCTGTTCGTCTTCGTCAGAGGACTCGTCTGTTACTAGCTCACTTGATTGAGCTAGCTGAGACTTCTGCTGATAGTATTCAGCCTTATTTTTATAGAAGGCTGCATCTTTAGGACCCCTCTGCGGTGCCCTTGGTCCTTTCGACCAGCAGTCTACAGCAAAGTGGCCTGGTTTGCCACATTTGAAGCAGCCATCTTTAGGCTCTTCCTTCCTTTGCTCTTCAACCCTCTGCACGGGCTTCTGTTCCTTCTCTCTTTTCTCATATCTCTCTCCTTCTGTGAAGTTTCTTCGATTGAAACTTTTAAACTCTTTCTTCTCTCCATCCTTTCTGAACACTCTGGTAATCAAGGAAAGAGTTTTCATCATCTCCTTCATGGAGACTTCTTCCTCAGAATTGTCATCACTTTCTGCAATCAATACCTTCTTCTTCTTCTTCTTCTCCTTCTCTTCCTTCTGTGCCTCCTTCCTTTCCCAGAGCATCCATCCTCTGCAACTAGAGCCAGAGGGCCATCGTAGTTTTTCTTCATCTGCAGAACTTGAGGCTCTTGGCTCTTTAGAGATCCAAACAAGTCTGCTAGAGTCCGCATTTCCAGGTCTAGGGTGGCCTTCATGGACATTGTGAGGTGCATCCACTCAACCCCAAGGCTTTTCAAGAATAATGAGTTATTTTCCTCTGCCGTTCTCATGACACCATACCTCTTACAATTGCTAGTGTTCAGTCTCGAGTATGTGTCCGACAGGGACTCACCGTCTTTTGCCTTGAAGCTGTGATACTCATCAATGCAAATTGATCGATTGTTTTTAAGAGTTTTCTTGCCTCCTTCAATTTGCTTCTCCAGTTCTGCCCAAATGTCCATGGACAGTTGGCAATGATCGATGCACTTGAAGATTTCATTAGGTATGGCCATAATTAACAATCATTTGCATTTACTTCCCAACTTGACCATAATCTTGTCCTCATCGCTCCAGTTCACTTCAGAACATGGTTCATAGTGCTCGGAAATTTCTGGTGTTGTTCCAGTTGCTGGAACTCTAGGAATTAAATTCATGGGAACATAGGGAGGATTATAAAGAAATTCACAGATCCTGGGATGAATTCCTTCCAGAAAATTTACCATTCGTACTTTCCATTGTGGGTACTCCTCACGTATGAGCGTGGGAGGTTTGGATTGCGAGCCAGTGCTCATAAAAGAAGTATTGGCCAGATTCGCCATTGATAGAAAAAGAAAAGTAGGAATAAGAAGAAGCTGATGAAAAAGTGAAGAACAGGGTAACCTGATGAAGAAGACTGGTGTTTTTGAGCGTAAGAAGATTAATACCAAGAACGGAATAAATCAAATTAGAATTTGATTCCTGCTCTAATACCAATTGATAGGATCGATTAACTCAGTTTTGGATATTAATCAAATACTCTGGATGATCTTTGAACATTAACAGTGCAGCGGAAATAATAAGAACAAACAGAATAAACAATCAATGAAGAACACTATTGAAGAATGATGAACAAAGAAAGAGTAGCTTCAAGTGATTTTCAATTGATTGAAAATGTTTACAATACAATATGGAAGCACACTGAATTACAAAGTCCTATGCTGCTATTTATACTCGTTCCTAACGACTTTTTTGACATGACCTAGACGTACAAATTCATCTAAGTCGTTCAAATAAAGCAGATTACAAACATAGTCACGTGATAAGCACGAGCAGCTAACTAACCTAAGTAAAACAGTAAAGAAGTTCTTCACAGAAGATAAAGTTGCAGACCCTCTGTGAGCCATCCCAGAGGCTCTGCAGGATGTGACTTGAGAGCACTTGATTCCAGAGGATCATCTTCCAGAACCTCTGTGATAGACAACAGAGGTTCTGTCAACTTAGACTTTTATGCTTTGTTTACAGAGGACCAGTTTCCAGTACCTTTGTGATAGACAACAGAGGTTTTGTCACTCTTCACTTGTATGATTGAACATCTTCTGTTGTTGGTCCTCTGTGGTCTTCTGTGGTGGAACCTCTTTTGTCAACACTTGCAGTATTTACTTTTTTCATACTTTTACATTATATGAAATGAGAGCTAACACGTATCCCGATTGGTAAGGAGCCGGGTGTGAATACTTTGCACGGGCCCTGTAGACGAAGAGGGGTGTGGTGCACATGTATACTCTATTTTGGTAGTGATACCTTTGTTGTTGGATACATTTTTAGTGTTGTAATTGATCTTAATTATCCTAAAAAGTCTTAATAAGCACTGTATGTTAAGGATGGAAGATTCAAAGTTTTTATGCTGTGATTGAATGGCCAAATTTGGATTTCAAGTCTTTTGGGAACAGAGGCCCTCTGGACGACCAGAGCCTCTGGTTGTATTGTGTCATCGATTTCAAGTCCTTTGGGACCAGAGGCCCTCTGGACGACCAGAGCTTCTGGTTGTATACACCAGAGCCTCTGGTTGTATTATGTCATGGATTTCAAGTCCTTCAGGACCAGAGGCCGTTTGGACGACCAGAGCCTCTGGTTGTATAGACCAGAGCCTCTGGAGATCAAGTCCTTCAGGACCAGCGTGGTTGTATAGACCAGAGCTCTGGAGACCAAGTCCTTTGGGACTAGCGGCGTTCTGGTTGTATAGACCAGAGCTCTGGACTCCAAGTACTTCGGGACCAGAGGCCCTCTGGACGACCAGAGCCTTTGGTTGTACTGCGCTCTGGGCAAAATTTTATCAGATTTTTTTTTGAGTTAACGGTCTAATTCATAATTAAGCGATTCTTTCTGTTATGTTTCGTCTATGATTTGTTTTGTTCTTATAAAATATATAATTATAAGCTTTGGTATAATCAGGAAAGTCGGTAGCTGCCCATGGGAAAGATAAGACAGTTTAGATCTGCTTGTAGGATTTCAGATCCTGGACATATTTTTGGTACTCGTTGTGCATATATCGTTTTGAGTTGGATCTAGATATATAATACTTTTGGGTAGATATATTTGTATTTTATGGATCCGACTTATAGTACCGAAAATCGTCGGTTGTAGACTATGTTATTTTGTTTTTTATGGAAATTTACAATATATATCACGTATTTTCTTGGAGATTGTTTTATGGAAAATCTATTGGATAAATAGTTTCTTTTTATTAAGAATTAGCGTAACCGATGTTACAAAAGCATTCCAGAAGAAATTCCCAAAACGGCCACACTCGAACAACCAAAGATTCTCGTCAGGTTCAAAATATGAATTCATAGACAAATTTGACGAGAAGAAGAAATATGAAGAAAAGAGGTTCGAGAAGAAGTATGAGAAAAAGCCGGAAGAGAAGAAAAAGTTTAGCAAAGGTGTAGCTGATGAGATCACTAAATGCTATAACTGTGGTAAGCTAGGCCATTTTGCTGTAAATTGTAGGAAGCCGGTAAATCGAGATACCGACTACTACAAGAATAAATTTCTTCTTTCCAAATAAAAAGATGTCGGGAAAGCACTTATGGCTGAGGATGAACACTGGCTGAATCTGACTGGTGAAGAGGAAGAAACTGAAGCTGTTGCACATGTGTGCTTGATGGCTAGATCGGATAACTGTTCTTCAGGTGAAGAAGAAGAACAAACTGCAGAAATGAATGAAGAGAATTGGATCAATCATGCATTAAACAGATGCAAAAGATGATGCTCAAACTCCATTCTTTCCAGCAAGAATTAAAATTGGAAAAAATGCGTTCAAATAACTTTGAAAAACAATAAAAAACGCAAAAAGAAAAATACATCAAACTATATAATGAAAATGCTGGAAACTAGGATTGGGCTAAGTCCTTGTTATCTGAGGCCAAATTATTTGATGAAAAATCCAATGTTTTAAAGGCCGAATTATCTGATTTGAAGGAACAATATAAATCATTAGAATTAGTTAATGAAGAACTAATTGTTAAAATAAGTAAGCTTGAACTTCAAATAATTCAATTAAATAAAAAATTGAAGGCTAAAGAAGAAATTTTATACAAAAGAGGACAAGCTGATCAAACTATTTTTCTAAACAAACCATCTGAAACGAGATTCTGTAACCCTCGGGAAGGGCTGGGGTATGAAAATCCAAATTTTTTAGAAAAAACTTTACATTATGCCCCGACCTTGTACAAAGTTGAATACCTTGATTGCGGTCCCGAGTTTTCGGTAAAATTTACAAAATCTTCTGATGAGGTTGAACAACGAGAAGATTACAATCGTTAAAGAAAAGACAAAATGCAGGTTCCGTTTGATTATTCAAATCTAAATGAAAGTTATAATAATCA
>NW_020202054.1:43106-44551 GCF_001531365.2 Cynara cardunculus var. scolymus
AAAAACCTGTTTTCGAGGATGTTTACTATAAAAAGAATAAAACCAAAAAGAATTCGAGGAAACAGAAGAAGMTTACCAAGAAAAATAAAGTTCGACATTCAATTAAATCTGATAATTTTCTTTTTCCTTTTTCAGATAATGTGTTGAAGTTTAAGACTATTTGGAGAGTAAAAGAAGAAGACAAGTCATCAACTTAACTGAAGAAGAATAATTTTACTAAATCTGTATTAAATGATTCGACATTGAATAATTCTGTAATAAGATATTCAGTTGATGAATTATTTGATATTGGAAATAGTAAAAATAATTGTTCTCCGTGTAGAGTGAATGAATTACTTAAGTCTTTTACTTCTTTTAAACCATATCATTTCATGCATTCTGTGATTTCTTCTGTATCTAAGAATATAAATTTTAAAGAACGTTGGTTCGGTACATATAGTATACCGCCAATGAAATCTGAAATTAAAGGTCCAAAACTAAAATGGGTACCAAAACCTAATTGATTCATTTTTGCAGGTTAACCGGCATGTGTGGTTCTTAGACTTCGGATGTTCTAAGCACATGAATGGTAGAAAAGATCTTTTAGCTAACTTTGTTGAGTCTTTTGGAGGTACGGTAAGATTTGGAAACAATCAATACGCGCCTATCCTTGGATATGGTGACGTAATTTCTTGGAATTTAACTATTAAGAAAGTGTCGTTTGTCGAAGGACTTGGACAAAATTTGTTTAGCATAGGTCAATTCTGTGATAAAATTTAAAGCTAACTAATGCAGCATCCGAACTACTGATGGTAAGGAGCTCTTAGCTGAACCCAGAAGATCAAATCTCTACACAATTGACTTATCAAATACACAAGTGGATACTGATGTGTGCTTGATATCCAAGGCTTATGTTAGCTCTCATTTCATTAAATGTAAAAGTATGGAAAAAGTAATACTGCAAGTGTTGACAGAAGATGATCTGTCACAGAAGACCATAGAGGACCAACAGCAGAAGATGCTCAAACGTACGTCTCAAGTGACAAAACCTCTGTCATGTCTCACAGAGGTTCTGGAAGATATCCTCTACGTCAATGTGATTTCAAGTTATATCCAGCAGAGCCTCTGTGATGTCTCACAGAGGGTCTGCAGCCTGTTTGTCTGTGTAGATCTTCTTTAGTTGTTTTACTTAGGTTTATAAGTTGCTCATGCTTATCACGTGTTCTTGTCTATAATCTGTTTTGATAGAACGGCATAGACTAATTTACTTTAGGTCATGTCAGAAAATGGTTACTTGCTTGTATAAATAGCAGCGTAGACCCTTGTATTTTAACATTTTCATTCTATTGAAAATCATTTGAAGCTCTCTCTTGTGTTCGTCAATCTTCATCACTGTGTTCTTATTGATTTCTACTTTGGTTGATTCTTATCTTTTCCGCTGCATCATCACTATCAAACAGATCATC
>NW_020202055.1:0-9751 GCF_001531365.2 Cynara cardunculus var. scolymus
TTATTCTTTTTGTATAAAAGTTTTTATTTGAATAATCTCCTTTTGTATATAGTTTTTCTTTTAAATTTCATTTTGTATATAGTTTTATTTCTTGATTAACCTTCACTTGATTTCATAGTTAACAGGTTTATCCTGTAGAGACTTGCAAGGTTTGAGGGGGAGTATGTGTTTTAAAAGGATAAAACCTTTTGAAGAAGAAAAATGTTTTTTCATCACATAAGTCTTTTCACAGATCCTCTGTGATAGCTCTCAAAGGCTCTTTGAACAGATTATCTGTCGATACTTCTTCTTAGGATTCTAAATGGTTTTTAGTTCGAGGGGGAGCCATGGAAGCTGGCTCATAGGGGGAGTTTTGAAATGAAAATCAAACCTCAGAAGGTGACAAAACTTTTGAAGTACCTTGTTCTCAGAGGTCAACTCATCAGAACCTCTGACGCTTCTATTAGAGGCTCTGTGGATTTGAGCTGAGCAAGTACTCATCTCTHTGAGGATTTTCAAACCGTTTGGGTAAATAAAGGTGTAACATGCTAGAAGACCCTGCACATATCACAGAGGCTCTGTTACCCTTAGGCCTCTGACAGAACTCTCTTATAGTTCTCTATTATTGATATGGTGAGCGTGGTTCTGTGGATAAGGGTTAAAGCAYATCACGCGCGTGTCAGAAACGGGGGCGCACGTCATCAATCACGCGTCTTCCCAACATCCCGTGTCATAGTTTTGATTCGTCACACCCTATAGCCACTCATCACGTTATTTATCCCAATAAACGGTTCGCTTTCAAATCCTCACTATAAATACCCCCTTCCCCCCAAAACGTAAACCTTTACAATATCCTTCTTCTCCGACGAACCTGCAATATTTCGAGCTTTACTAAAAAACCTGCAACTATGTCTTCATCTTCAGCCTCCGCTCAATCTGTAAATGTCTCAAGCGACAACGAGGTAACCCAATCCCAAGCCCTAACTTCTCACGCTCTATCATTTGTTCAAAATCGAAACGAGAAAGTAGTTCTAGTCAAGAAACCCAATAATTATTTCTTCGCCCCATCTTCAACAGGTTTCGCTGAATTCACCTATCCCCTCATTGAAATTCTCCGTAACCATCCATTATATTATGCTCTTTCAGCCACCAAACCTACACCTGAAACATATATCACCCAATTCTTGCTAAGTTCATACATAACTACCCTGGATAACTCTGGTTTGAGCATCGTTGGTTATGCTTCTCACCCAATCAACAAATCCCTTGTACCTATGGAACTAAATGTTAATACCCTGCGAACAGCCTTCCGCCTACCCTCCTTGGCAACTCTCAATTTGGATACCTTCGCCCCATCACCAACAGACGCCGAATTGATCCAATTTCTTGAATTTCACTCCTACTCTGCCAAGACAAAAATTGCTAAAAGGACTGAATTCAAACGAAAAGGCCTTCCCCCAATTTGGAACACTCTGTTCTCGATCGTGAATTGCTGCCTAACAGGGAAGGTCGGTAGCCATGACCAAGCCTCTCACACAATGCTTTCCATTATATATGGAATATATTTCAACTTGCCCCTCGATTATGCACAGCTCAAATTCGACGACATGGTGGGATTAATCAAGAAGAAGTGCGCGACACAGAGGGGTGAGAAGTCAAAAGTGAAGGCGCATAAGAAGGCCAAAGAGGACCTCAATCATCCAAACCTTATCCTACAGAGGTTCTTTGGTCTGGTCTTTGGTGAAATGATTGCAGAGAAGCTGCCCTTTGCCGAGTCTAATGCCAGATTGTATCCAATGAAGGAGTTCCACCCAACAGAGCATGAGCTAGGGTACAGAAGCCCTAGACCTCTATCGAAAGTCATGCTCAAATACCTTAGCCACGGAGGTAGGAAAGAGTACAAACGTGGATACAGGAGACCATAAACGGTCCCTGAAACCCCTCCATGCATAGGTATCCCCCTAGGTGAGAAAGTGCAAAAAATGAGACTAGAGGGAAGAAGGGAGGAGCCAACAGAGGCTAGAGAGGTGAGTGAGGACAGACTGAGAGTAGCAAGTCCCCCACCAAAGAAGACAAAGAAGACTTAGAAGGGTGTCGACTCTTCTGAGAAGAAGAAAGGGAAGAAGAGACCCGCAGAAGAAGAGGGTCCAAGCAGTCCTCTGCAAACACCAAAGAAGAAGAAATCAAAGAAGGCCCAACCCGCAGAGGTTATGGTCACAGAGGCTGTAATCCCAAAAAGCCCTGCAGAGGCTGCTCCAAAGCGCAGAAGGTTGCGTAAGGTGGTTCACGAGGAGTCCCCAACAGAGCAGATACATTAAGTAATCTTCCAAATTCAAAAAGAGTTAAAGCGCATACGGAAGTAGCTGATTTGGGGACAGAGGTCGTATTAGAAGACGAAGAAGAAGAGTTGGAGATAGAAGAGGGAATAAAAGATGCCGAAGGCACACATCCTAGCCCCCCTCCTAGTGCTACCCATGTTTCTAGGGACCATGTTCAAGAGGGAACCCCTATTGAACAAGGCGTGCACACGCTGAACCCAACCCAAACCAACCTCGCAGAGGACATTCTTTCGTCCTCTGTCGAATGCACTACCCGGGAACCACAACATACTCCAACATCCTCTCAAAAGGATACTGGTTTTAAAATAAGAGTCCATTCGCCCAAGGACTCGACACTTCAAAAAGAGGCATCTGTTGCGCCTTCACACATGAGTGAACCACCAAGTCATGCTTCAGAGGCATGTGAGAGAGTCACAGAGGCTGCGGGTCTAGAACGCCCAAGGTCTCCACTCGATCCCTCTGCCAAGTTAGGCTCTGAACCTACTGGGCACGATATCGACAGAACACTGGTAGGCTCTCCATTTGGAGATGTTCGAGGATCCGGTGGAAGTCTCCGAGCTGACATCGCAAAACCAGTTGCTAAGGGAGCCTCACACTCCAAGGCTACTAGGTCACCATGTGTTGGTGATCTAGGTTCCCAGGATACCTATGTTACGAAGGGGGAGTTACAAACCTTCGCCACAGCGGTATTCCAGAGGTTGGACGAGTTGAAAAGCTTGTTCACCTCTCAACCATCGACAAAGGCATTAGCACCAATAACAGAGGCTCTGAAGGAGTTGACATCCACAACTTCAGAACTCAAGGCGACCCTTTCAGCCCTTCAGAGCTCTGTCCTTCATAAAGACGACCTCGCAAAAGCCTGCAGCACTCTGTCTCTCAACCCTTCCTCAATCCAAAAGCTGAAGACAGAGTTATCAGAGGTAGCCGCCCAGTTTGCAGCTGATTTCATCTCCGCCGGCTACACAGACTATTCCACCTTCAAGTATGAGATCAAGCAGATGTTCTCCTCTGCAGTCACCTATGGCGTTGATACCAAATCCTCCAGGGCAAACATCAACCATCTAGCCACTTGCAGAGAGCTAGACGCAATGGTTGAAGCCCTAGGACACATCGTGCGCAAATATAAAGACCAACTCCTCAAAGAAGCCTGAGCTTCCAACCAATCTATAAGAGACTGCACTTCAAAGCTCGTCAAAGAGGGTGACACCTTGAGAAGCGAAATCTATCACAGCCTCTCTAAAATGAAATGGGCCACATAGATCGACATAAGCAGTGCTTCTGTGAACGCTGAGTTGGTGATTGAGAAAATGAAGAAGGCGGCTACCAAGATTCTGAGGCGATTGAAGAAGGCTCCCCTTACTACTTGCAAAACATAAGCCACCAAAATCCATGACGATCAAGGAGGTGATGACCATGATCGTCATGAGGGGGAGAAGAAGACAGAGAAAAAGACTGAAGAGCCTAAGAAGACAACCTTTGTCAGACCACTAAAGATAGTGGACTCTGCAGCTGCCCTGTTCTCAAAAGATAAATCTCCAGAGCCTAAGGGGAAAGGCAAGGGTAAAGCTGTAGAGGAGTCGCCACAGAAGGGGTCAAGCTCTGAGACGCCAGAGGAGATAAATGAAGAAGAGTATGATGACCCAGACCTAGTTCGAGCCTTAAAGGCGTCTTTGGCAGAGGCACAAGCAAGAAAGGGTAGAGCCCCTATCCCCAGAGCTAGAGAAGGCTCTTCCTCCAAAATGGCGAAGGAGGAAACGTCCACGCGTACGTTTGACGTTCTGGTAAGAACTGTCAAGCCAATCCTACCAGAGGGGTCCACCTAGAGGCCGATACTAGAAGAAGAAGAAACCAGAATTCCAGAATCTGCCACAGTGGGAAGGGTTACTGAGATCCTTGAATCGATGAGCAAAATTCCCACGTAGCAAGTACGCACAGAGCCCGTAACCACTGTGGAGGAGATTATGCGGTGGCGTTACTCTACCGTGGACACAGAGCCCCCTTACGATCCAGAGCTTATAGGAATGCCTTCTGCCGCTGCAAAGTTTAACTTCTCAAAACTCACAAGGCCACGCGAGCAGGTCTTCTCAGAGCACGTGATAACTTCYCTTGAAAYMATATCTCCAAGGACTATGCTGAAGAAGACCGTGCTTTATGCTCAATATGTGGTGAAGAGGGATGACGACAATCTCTACACGTTCACAGATGCTGACCTCCACAACCTCTTTGTATTTGACCTTATCTTCTTACAAAAAATTCTTAACAAGTACATGGAGAGGAGGTCAAGCTGTTCAACTTCTCTCAGAAGGCTGATCGAAGTAATGTACGCTCAAGTAAAATACTACAGCCAGAAGGACTTCGATATCGCGATGAGGTTGGCCCAAACGTATTTGAATACCCTCTGAAGAACAGGCCAAGTTGGTTACTTAGATGTCATCCCAACACCATTGTCCACAATCCCATCTTTGGGTTTGTGTTCTTGGACAAGGATGACATTCTAAGGTTCTTTGATCCGGCAGAGGTGAACAAGTACTCGACAGAGTCCCTTGAGTGGGTGTTCAACTTAGTAGCAGCAGAGGTGCACAGAGGGCATCTAAGGGCGGACGAAGTGGCTGGKCTTCTGGAAACAATCAAAGTTCAAGTCTCCTTCAGAGAGTGGATATTCAAAGTCTACAGAATCATCAAGTCAGATCTGCAGTTTGCCGTACATGACTATCCAGACTCTACTGTGGACTAATCTTCTGTAATGGTATAGGCCTGAGCAACAATTTTTTTTTCAATTCATTTCTTTCATGTAATTTTTTTTCAGATGATGAGTTTAATTTCCTCTTGTAATTCTTTCAATTAGTCATTTCTTGCAATCATTTGTCCAATTTTACTTTTTCATACTTAGGGGGAGATTGTTAGCTCTAATGTTTACTTAATGTAAAAGTATGAAAAAATATTCTGCAAGTGTTGACAGAAGGGTATCTTCCACAGAAGACATCAGAGGACTAGCACCATAAGTTGTTTTATCGTGCAAGTAAAGTTCAACAGAACCTCTGATGTCTCTCACAGAGGTTCTGGAAAATGGTCCTCTGACAATAAGATCATTCAAGTCTACTACAGCAGAGCCTCTGAGATAGCTCACAGAGGGTCTGCGGATTAGTCTTTTGTGAAGATTCTGTTCTGCTGTTTTTCAAAGGTTGTTAGCTGCATGTGCTTCTCACGTGACTAGATTTTAATAGACTTTATTTGGRCGGCYTAGATGATTTCACTTTCTAGATCATGTCAGTAAGGTCGTTAGGGTCTAGTATAAATAAAAGCTTAGGCCTTTGTATTCTGTGTGCTTCCGAATTGTAATCGTCTTATTTTTAATTGAATTGAAAAACCTTTGAAGCTATTCTCCTGTGTTCATCTTCTTCATCATCTTAAACTGTGTGTTCTTGGTTTGATTACTCTGTTTTGTTCTTATAATTGTTTCCGCTGCACTGTGATCGTCCTAAGAGTTCATTTAGAGTAAGAGATCAATATCAAAACTGAATTTACAGGTCCAACAATAAGGGTGGTTTAAAATCGATTCATAGAGCTTGAGGTCAAGACCTTCGTAAAAGTTGATCATACGTATTTTCTATTGGGATATTATTCTCTAATGAGTGTTGGAGGTTTTGTCAAGGATCCAACACTGTATATGGAGTTCCACGTTTGACTAGACATTTTTGTTTAGGATTTTGAAAAGAAAGATTGATGAAAAAGTGATAGACGACGTGAAATTAACTTCCATAATACTAAAAGTAGAAATTTTTAAATGGTTCAAAAATTAGAATGAAATTCCTTTTTAAAAACGAATAATCAGAAATTAAGAGTGGTATCCTGATGGATATCGATCGACTAATCAATGAGTTTGATTAGCAGGCTCTGATACCAATTTTTGGAACCCAGTTGATAAAGAATATGATTGAAGTACTAACAGTGTACTGAGTTTGATCAAACGAAATATTCAAAATAAATAAGAACAGTAGAAGACTTGAATAAATCAGATGCTTTTATTAGTTGAAAATAAGAATTCTCAATCTGCTCCGACAAACTGGACATAGCCTAATGCTTGTACGCCAACCTCACTCGACAATCATGCAACTCGGTAGCCATGGCCCGAACCCTCTATGCCTCAGCCTGCGTGATGCCGGAAATACGTCCTAAGGGTATCCCCGCGACTATACGAGGTGTCACCTTCAGCTCCTGGGGCAATGGTCCTAACCTTGCTCTCCTAGGAATTGGGACGCTCTTTCATGCCGGGTGCACGATCAGTGGGGACTCGCCTGGTAAAGTACCGGGGTCGATTGGCGTAACTCAGAAGTCGGTGGCACTCTTGGATGGTCTCTAGCAGTCCTCTCGCCAGACACCTCAAGCTCTGAATCGGTTTCCATGTGGGGTTCCTCTTCGCGAATGATGGGTGGGTTGACTCAGGGACAACCAGTGACATAACCCGACTCATCGGCCGAGAAAGTAGTACAAGAAAAAGATGATGATGACAACATAGTGGTATTAAGATAGGAGTGCTCTAAGTCACTAAGGGCATAGCTACATCACTTACGATATGCAATGCCTATTCACACACAAAGTATGTTTGAAAAAAGGTTCCAATATAACCATTTCTACTCCTGCATTAATCTTTCCTTAATTAAACATAGGTGATCAGACTTTGTTTAATTGATGTCCAAAAAAGCAACACCGATTTAGTTATACTAGCAATATGTTCAAAAATTTGAAAGTTATTTCAAGTTTTCGGCTATAGTTTAGGTTTCCCAAAGGAAAACCGGTATTCTCTATAACCTTCGGCTCTGATACCAAACCTGTCACACCCCACCGCGGCGAAAACACGAGATGTAACAACTGAAGGATTTCACAGCATAAGGTACGAGATAACACCAACCATAGTTAAAAGAAAGTTCAAAGGTTTTTAATGTCACAAAATTACAACTTTTCAAAAGGGAAATAACATGTTGACAAAATGAAATACACGATATGCTGCCACATGATTCCTTCCTATATGCCAACCTTATTGATGAACACCTGAAAAGCATGCCGAAGAAGGAGGTCAACTACTGTTAGCTCTCATTTCCTTAAATGTAAAAGTATAGAAAAAGTAAACTGCGAGTATTGACAGAAGATGATCTGTCACAGAAGACCACAAAGGACCAACAACAGAAGATGCTCAAGCATTCAAGTCTCAAGTGACAGAACCTCTGTCGTGTCTCACAGAGGTTCTGTAAACTGGTCCTCTGCAAAGACATTACTACAAGTCAAAGACGACATAACCTCTGTCATGTCTTACAGAGGTTCTGCAGCATGTCTTCTGTATAGATCTTCTTTAGCTGTTTTACTTAGGTTTATTAGCTGCTCGTGTTTATCATGTGTTCTTGTCTGTAATCTGTTTTGATCAAACGGCTTAGATTAATTTACTTTTAGGTCGTGTCAGGAAACGGTTACTTGCTTGTATAAATAGCAGCGTAGGCCCTTGTATTTCAGTGTGCTTCCAGTATTGTAATTRTCAATATTTTCATCAATTGAAAATCATTTGAAGCCTTCTCTTGTGTTCTTCAATCGTCTTCCCTKTGTTGTTTATTGATTTCTACTTTGGTTGATTATTATTTTCCGCTGCATTCTCACTGTTAAACAGATCATCCAAGTAAGTAATCTTTACCAAGAATCTGAGTTAATCGATGCTAACAACTACTGAAATAGTTAGTGATTTCACAAGTTTTTAAAATAATAAGTAAGAAGTTTAACTCGCAAAACGATTTAATCCGCACAATGGATAAGTAACCAGTAGTTTGTAACGCACAAGGTAAATTGTATGCTTAAATGTTAAAGCCACGAGCCCACTACCAAACCTAATGACAACACACCCCGCGACTACATGTTCTATCGCCAACATGAGTACTTTTATTTCTCACGTCCTACCTCAACAGTGAAATAAATCCACACGTGTAAGACTTTTGTTCATAATTCTCAGTGTTAGACCCCATCTTGTGAAAGTGTAAGTAAGAAGTGTCTTGCTCTAGTCAAATAGGACTTAGTCTATAGAAGCTGTCTGGCTAAGAGCTCTCATGCAGAAGATTAAGGACCAGAGCTCTTACTCAGAGTGAAGGTTCCTTTCATACAGAGCCCGTACTCTATCTCCGTGAACGCTCAAGTCTTGTGCACCAAAAAACATAAGCACTTGAATTAAAGCAACTCCTCCAAGACCCAGAGCCTCTACATAGTACATACAGAGCTTCTGCATATGCAGAGCCTCTGCATAGTACATTCAGAGCTTCTGGCTACCTTCTTCACGGAAAGTGCACGTTAGCCCAAACATTCTTGCAAAGCATCTAACAGATTTAAGGCGGCTTGACCAAGTCTGCTCCGATATTGAAGGCAAGTCAAAGATAAGGATGCAGACTAGTCAGCTTAGAGTTCCACGCCTTTTTTATAGCATAGTTTGTTAGACGTAGGCGTATATAAGGAGGCCTCCGTCTCAGGTTCAAAGTACCTGAAAGAGCCGACTTATACTATACGCGTATTCTTGTGAGATTACTTTTTGTTCTTCAATTGTTCATCATTATCAATAAAAGCATTCGGTTATTCAAAGTATTATTCACTGTTTACTTTCTTCTTTGAATATTCTGTTTAATCAATAGAAATACTTTGCTGTTCTTAATTCTTATTTTACGTAAATAACATTTCTGCAAATTGAGAGTATCAAGGTTCCAACAATTGGTATTAGAGCCAGCTAATCAAATCAATTGATTAGTCGATCGATATCCGACTGGATTATATTCTTAATATTCTTTTGATTATTCTTTTTTTAAAAGATTTGTCACTCCTATTTTTCAATTTTAAAAACGTTTGCTTTTGCGTAATCGGAAATCATTTTTTTGTCGCTCATCCTTCTCGTCAAAGCACTCATCTCAAAAATTTCAATTAAGAATGTCGTTTTCTCAATCATGGAACTCCATGTATAGTGCCGGCTCCTTAACAAAACCTCCGACTCTCATTAGGGAAGAATATCCCCAATGGAAGATCTGGATGATCAATTTCTACGAGGGTCTTTACCTAGAATTGTATTAGTCAATCTTAAATGGCCCATACGTCCGTACTACCATCATTCCTCGGATTCTTGCTGCTGGTGTTACAGTCGAGGTAACTGCCAGGCGAGTAACCAAACTTCATCGTGACTGGAATGATGAAGACAAACGAAGAGTGGAGGTGGATCAAAAGGCCAAACAACTTTTGATCAGTTAAACAATGTTATCTTGCCAAAAAATATGAAGAAGGATACATAGCTTATAGAGAAAGAGAGAGACAGATTAAACTCTAAGGCCCTAAAAGATTATTTTCAAAAGGAAAGGGAGTTCCTACAACAGAGCTTACAAAGAAAAGAGATATTGATTAAGAAATATCAAGATGCTCAG
>NW_020202055.1:10921-19711 GCF_001531365.2 Cynara cardunculus var. scolymus
CAGAAGACAAATGAGATTTTTTGTTTTGGCTCTACAAATCTTGAACATCTTAAGACTGAAAGTGAGGTTGTCAAACCTGAACCAGATGAAATCAAAAGTTCATTTATAGGCAATTTTCTTAAAACTCTGGTTACTTTTGAAAGTCCATTAAAACAAAAGACGGACGAAGATTCTAGCTCATGCATACGAGAACATCAAGTTCTTAACGATACCTTTGTATCTCGATATTCACACAAGGATTTTCTTAACTCTAACTATGAGTCAGAGGTGAACTCATTTGAAGAGCAAGTTAAGGCAGAGGTCGTTGCCAAAGAAACAGAGGTTGCAAAACCCCTATTGAGAAAAAGATTCTCCTAGGTTCTGGTCGTGCAAACATGACGACAAATGCTAAATCCGCTCCCAAGTTTGAGTACAGGGTAAAGAGTGCAAAGTCTATTTCTTCTGCATCAAAGGGCTCAAGTTCCAAATCTAAGCCAATTAAATTCACTCCGGAACAGAAGGGAAACTCTGCTGCTTGCTCTAACATTAATTCCTCTGTTTCAGAGAGGCCTCTGGAGGCCAAAGGAGTAGGGAATAAGAAGTCAGAGAAGACTTATTATGTGTTGAAACAATCAGATCTGGATAGGAAGTTTGCTAGAACTACCAATGCTAGGGATGATTGTAATAATTTATTCTTTGAAGCTAATAAATCATTTTGTCATTCGAAATGTTTTCATAATTGTGAATGTGTTTCTCTGCTGCTAAAATTAAAACAGCACTTCTCTGACCCTAACTGTCTTCTCTCTGGGTCATCGAGGTCTAAATCTAAGAAGATGCAGAAGAGAAAGAAGACTCCTAATGCCAAGTCTGTTAATTCAGGTCAAGAGACGAAGCCTCTTCCAAAGCCTAAAAATCAACCCTCTTTCCCTAATCATCGAGGACGCATTATGAAATGGGTACCTAAATCCTTATAATTTGTTTTGCAGAAGCCACATGTGGACATTTGGTATCTTGACACCGGATGCTCAAGACACATGACCGGCAATAAGAGGTTGCTCACCTCATACAAAGAAAATATTGGAGGAAAAGTGACCTTTGGGGATAATAAACAAGGAGAAATAAAGGGATACGTGAATCTACTACAAGGTAAGGTTTCTGTCTCTAAGTTTGCTTATGTCTCTGGGCTTAAACATAATCTTTGGAGCATAAGTCAATTGTGTGATTCTGGCTACAATGTCAAGTTCCGAATGGAAGCTTGATCCATTATGTCAGAATCAGGTCAGGAGCTGCTAAGAGCTAAGAGAAAAGGCAATCTGTATCTCATGAACTTCTCACCAAGAGACAACCTAGAGACGCTCTGTCTCGTGTCTCGCAAGAGTGAAGAAGCCTGACTCTGGCACCACAAGCTATATCATCTTAATTTCAAAAATATAGAGAAGCTTGTGAAGAATAATCTGGTTGACGGACTTCCTTCCATAAAGTTCGAAAAAGACCATCTCTGCTCTGTGTGTTAAATGGGAAAGCTCAAAAGAGCAGCCCACAAAACTAAGACATATGTGTCATGTGTCAGACCTTTGCATAAACTCATGTGGTTCTTTGTGGTCCAATCTCTGTGCAAAGCTTATCTGGTAAGAAGTATATCTTAGTCTTAATAGATGAATACTCACGATATACTTGGATTGAGTTTGTAAGGAAAAAATTCGATGTCCCAGAGCTGCTAATCAAATTAATGACCAAGATTCAAGTACTTCTACAAAGCAAAATTCAGAAGTTGAGAAGTGATAATGGAACAGAGTTCAAGAACGCCAAGATCGATGCGTTCTTGCACACAGAGGGCATAACCCAGAACTTCTTTGCAGTAAGGACACCATAACAAAATGGTGTCATAGAAAGAAAGAATAGAACTCTGGTTGAAGTTGCACGCACCATGCTAGGTAGCTCTGGTCTTCCAACCCGGTTCTAGGCAGAAGCAATCTCTAATGCATGCTTTATTCAAAATAGAGCAACGGTGGTAAAAAGGCACATGAAAACACCTTACGAACTAATCAACCAAAGAAAGCCTAATGTCAAATTTTTACATGTCTTTGGCTGCAGATGCTTCATCCTAAATGATCGAGATCAACTTGGCAAGTTTGATAAGAAGGCCGATGAAGGCAAGTTTCTTGGTTATTCAACAAAAGCCAAGGCATACAGAGTCTTCAACCAACGAACCAAGACGGTCATGGAAAGCATCAACGTCTCGTTCGACAACAAAGAACAAATGACTTCAGAGTACCTCAGCTCTGGACTCGATCTTAACCAACAGAGTTCCAATTCTCAAATGAAGTCAAAGAAATTGGAACTCAGACTCCTATTTGAAGACTTCTATGGTGACGAAGACATCTCTATACGTGCACCAAGAGATGCATTTGCGAGTGTAAGTGAAGGATCACAAACGACAAGCACATCTGAATCTGGTCCTTCACACACCTCTTCTCTCTCTGGAGATCATATCAACCCACAACTAGAGCAAACAAGTTCTGCATCAGAGCCCAGTCACGTAGAACCAGAGCATAATACCTCTGGCTCTGCACCTTGTTCCTCTGTACCATCATCCGAAGGGGAGCAAGCAGAACCTTCTTTGCCATCAACGAGCTTAATGCAAAACATGCCCATGGAACGTGATCAAACGTCCCCCACTTCTCTATCTGTCCCAAGAACAAAATGGACAAAGGATCATCCTCTTCACCAGATCATTGGTGAACCTTCAAGTGGCGTAAAGACACAGGCTGCCACAGCTAATGAATGTTTATTCGTAAAYTTYCTTARCATGGTRGAGCCTAAGAAAGTACATGAAGCCCTACAAGATCCTAGTTGGGTCGATGCCATGCAAGAAGAGCTCCAACAATTTGAGAGAAATAAGGTATGGACACTTGTTCCTTTACCAAAGGATAAAATTGCAATTGGTTGTAAATGGGTTTTAAGGAACAAGAAGGATGAGGATGGGATCGTGGTGAGAAATAAAGTTAGGCTCGTAGCAAAAGGCTATTGCCAGGAAGAAGGCATAGACTACGACGAAACCTTTGCGCCAGTAGCAAGGCTAGAAGCTATACGCTTGTTCTTAGCCTTCTCTACACATAAGAGATTCCGAGTCTATCAAATAGACGTTAACTGAGCCTTCTTGAATGGTAAGCTGAAGGAGGAAGTCTACATTCAACAACCTCTGGGCTTTGAAAGCTCCACACATCCAGAGCATGTCTATTTCTTGGACAAAGCTCTATTTGGACTTAACTAAGCACCTCGAGCCTGGTATGAACGTCTCTCGTCTTTTCTCTTATCTAATAGTTTTGAAAAAGGTAAAATTGATACAACTTTGTTTATTAAGAGGTATAAAGGTGAGATGCTCTTAGTACAGATATATGTGGATGACATTATCTTTGGTTCAACGAACCAGAAGCATTGTGACAAGTTATCTGCGTTGATGAAGAGCGAGTTTGAAATGAGGATGATGAGAGAATTGACCTTCTTCCTCGGCTTGCAAGTAAAACAAAAGGAGGATGGTATCTTCATTAGACAAGCTAAGTATGTCTCCAACATATTAAAGAAATATCAACTCCATAACTCTTCCACCATTAGAACACCAATCGCTGCGGGCACTAAGCTTGACACAGATCCATCTGGAAAACCGGTGGATGTTAAGACTTACCGTGGAATGGTTGGATCACTACTATACCTCACGGCTAGTAGACTAGACATCATGTTTGCCACATGTCTCTGTGCTCGTTTTCAAGCAAATCCAAAGGAATCTCACCTTTCGGCTATGAAAAGAATCTTTAGGTACCTTAAAGGGACTCAATTTTTGGGTCTTTGGTATCCAAAGTATTCTGGTTTTGATCTTATTGCGTACACAGATTCTAATCATGCAGGTTGTAAACTCGATCGAAAGAGTACATTAGGGAGCTGTCAATTACTCAGAGTGAAGGTTCCTTTCATACAGAGCCTGCACTCTATCTTCGTGAACGCTCAAGTCTTGTGCGCCAAAAAGCATAAGCGCTTGATTTAAAGTAACTCCTCCAAGACCCAGAGCCTCTGCATAGTACACAAAGCTTCTGCAGATGCAGAGCCTCTGCATAGTACATGCAGAGCTTCTGTATGTTCATGCAGAGCTTCTGGCTACCATCTTCACAGAAAGCGCGTGTTAGCCCAAACATTCTCGAAAAGCGTCTAACAGATTTAAGGCGGCTTGACCAAGTTTGCTCCGCTATTCAAGGAAAGTCAAAGATAAGGATGCACACTAGTCAGCTCAGAGTTCCATGCCTTTTTTATAGCATAGTTTGTTAGATCTAGGTGTATATAAGGAGGCCTCCGCCTCAGGTTCAAAGTACCTGAAGGAGCCGACTTATACTATACGCGTATTCTTGTGAGATTACTTTTTGTTCTTCAATAGTTCATCATTATCAATAAAAGCATTTGGTTATTCAAAGTATTATTCACTGTTTACTTTCTTCTTTGAATATCTTGTTTAATCAATAGAAATATTTTGCTGTTCTTAATTCTTATTTTACGCAAATAACATTTCTGCAAATTGAGAGTATCAGGGTTCCAACACTCAGGTCCTACCTCAGCGGTGAAATAAATCCACATGTGTAAGAACCTTGTTGTTATTGGTAAAATGCACTTCTAACTCGTTAGTTAAAAGTGGGGTTGTCAAACCAAATAGTGTTATCCATAATTACCAACGGTTCATATAAATGAATTAATAGGTAGTGTAAGAGAACGGAGATTTAAGAACGATAGCAACAAAATACTCAGGCAAAGTAACATCATCATACATACCAAAGTGCAACAACAATAAGAATAATTTAACAATTCGCATATAATATAACAACCGGTATGTAGTAATAGTAGCACACTTTTCCCCTAAAAATGTGAAAATAGTAAAATAGGGTTGTGAAAACTCACCGAGATATGCAAAAGACTGGTTCTAAAAATCTACCGAATGCAACCAAGGTCCGGTCCTACTTCGGTCCTACGAAAATTGAACTACTAATGAGATTCGAGCCTAGATCTTAAGGTTCCGGTGATGCTTAATTATTATAAAATGCCTTATGAAAAACTGAATTTTATTTTAGTAATTATTTTATGGAAGAAAAATAAAAAGAACGAAAAAGTAAGTAGATTTTTTTATTTCAATAATTTTATGAAGAAGAGGGGTAAACAATTTTTTTTACACATGAACACCTCATTTTTTTTAAGCTTTGCTGTCTGGATTTTTCTGTTATTTTATGCGGTTCTTTATTTGCCTTCCAAAATCATTCGAGTCATGGGGTTTTTACCCAAGTTAATATAACGTGTTAGGAGACTTTTGGCATAGGAATCATAGATTTTGAGGATGGATAGGTCTTTCAAGTAGATATTATAAGATCAACTATCCAGAAGGTTTAGATGTTTGTGCACTTGTTTTATGTCCACTGTTTGGAGGTCGAAATCTCAATATTTTTAGGTAAGCCCACTTGGGTTTAAAATCTAACACAAAGACTTAAATTCCAGAAGAAATTTCATCTTATTTGGTTATGTATTTTAGAAGTTACGGTCCTCCAAAGTCAGTAGTTAGAATATGATAGATTGCTATAGGAAAGTGGGTATTAAGAACTTTTGTTCCAACTTTTGATTCTCACACACCCTTTATGTAGGTCATGATTTATAAACTTTAAATATAAATAAAAGAAAAATATTATGATGATAAACTAGATTAAATCATCAAAACATGCATGCATCAAGATAAACAATGTTATCTTGCCAAAAATCCTAAAAATGATCATCAAATGTTGTTATTGAGAAATCGTTTGAAATCCAAGCCCTGGGCTCGATTTTTAGCACTTGAAATATGAAAAGTATCACATGCATGAAGTTTAAAATATGTATTTGATGATTATGAAAGATCTTTATGCTTCATTTTGAAACCAAAGTGGTAGAAACATGAATACACAGTTGGATGCTAGTCAAAATCTCCAAATTTTCTTTCTTTGATCTTAACTAGGGTTTGATCATGGATTCACCATCTTCGAACATGCAACTGGGTGAAAATTTACAAACATTAAGATCCTAGAAATAGTTCTTAGCAATAACAAGTTTTAAAAATCAAAAAGGAAGGAGAAAACACAAAATACGTAAAAAATGAAAGCTACAACTATGTGAGATGAGTTTTAAAAATCTATGGAGATGGATGCTTACCTTCGAAAACACCTTCTATCCCTTGAAAATGGGATTTAATGGTTGGACATTTGAGAGAGTTTTGAGAGAAAAATGGAGAGAATTCTTGAGAGAGGTTAGAGAGAGAGAGTGGTGTAATATTATGGGTTTGAAGTGAGGGAATGAAGGGTTTAAAAATTGAAGGAGGGGAGGGGGGTTGTGGCTGGCCATATAGAGGGGAGAGCGAAGGAAAAGAGGTGTGGTGTTGTGTAGTGTGTGTGATGATGAGATTATTATAAAAAATTTAAAAAGGTAGTTGAGTAATTAATATTTGTTTTTATTTTGATTTAAATAAATACTAGATGAAATAATTTATATAGTTTCTAAGACTTTTTTTTTATACCAAACCTATATATAAAAATGAGAGATGTTACTTGAATTGACAATTTATGAACTAATTAAGCAATTCACTCTCGTAAGCGCAAAATAGGCAAAATTTCTAAATTTTTCTAGTGGAATCATGACTTACCTTCTAATTTCTAAATTCAAAATGTGACGAGTCTATTCTTGCTAGTATGAGATGTTTTAAGTCTAGAACTGACCTGAATTTATTTTGTCGGATGTCATAGTCTCCCCCGGGTGGAAGAATTTCGTCCCGAAATTCAATGGTTACCTTTATTGACCATATTTTGAACAAGGAGGTGAGGATACTTGTGCTTCATGAAATCCTCATGTTCCCAAGTATATTCGGGTCCGCGCCTCAATTTCCAATGAACCTTTAGTATCAGAATTCTACTTCGCTGTCGAGGATCTCAATTGGTTCTTCTATGAAGTGCAGCCGATCATCAATCTGAACTTCTTCTAGAGGCATGATTAACGAGTCGTCAGTCGGGCATTTCTTGAGATTTGACACATGGAATGTATCATGAATGACGCTAAACTCCTGAGTTAGCTTGAGTTTGTATGCTACTGGACCAATTCTTTTGATGATGACGAATGGTCCAATATACCTAGGGCTTAACTTTCCTTTCATCCCAAATCGCACTAACTCTTTCCATGGTGATACATTTAAGAGCACTTTATCACCAACCTGAAACTCAAGAGGCTTTTTTCGGTTATCCGCGTAACTTTTCTGACGATCCCTGGCGGCCTTAAGTCTTTTTCTGATGATTGAAATCTTATCAGTAGTCTCCTGCACAATGTTTGGTCCCGATATTTGATTATCCCCAATTTCCAACCAACTAAGTGGTGAACGACACTTACGCCCATATAACGCTTCATATGGCGCACATTGAATACTCGTGTGATAGCTCTTTTTGTAGGAAAATTCTACCAATGTTAAATGAATGTCCCAGCTTCCTCCAAAATCGATCACATTCTCGAAGCATATCTTCTAAGGTCTGAATTGTTCGTTCACTCTGCTCGTCCGTTTAGGGATGATAGGTGGTGCTCAAATTCAGCTGTATAACCAACACTATCTGAAGTGATTTTGCCAAAACCGTGACGTGAAACAATTATCTCTATCCGAGATGATGGAAATAGGTACTCTATGTCTTGCGAAAATTTCGTTGATGTAGATTTGAGCAAGCTTCTCTAGCTTAAAATCTTCCCCAATATGAAGGAAATGTGCAAATTTTATCAGTCGGTCCACTATTACCCAAATCGCGTCATGTCCTTTAGCGGTTCTAGGCTGTTTGGTGATAAAATCCATGAAGATTTGTTCCCATTTCCATTGTGGAATCTTAGGTTGTTGCAACAATCCGGACGGCTTATGATATTCTGCCTTGACTCTTGAGCAAGTCAAGCATTTCCCAACTTACAAGGCTATATATTTCTTAATTCGTGGCCACCAATAGTACTCCTTTAGATCCTTTTACATCTTATCCGCCCCTGGGTGAATCGAATACCTAGATTTATGGGCTTCCTCTAAAACTATCTCCTGTAGGTTGTTAGCCTTCTGAATCCAAACTCTGTCCTCGAAATAATGTACTCCATTTGACTTAGTCTTAAATCTATTTTCCAAATTATGAAGGGTCTCACTGTTCAAATTCTCTACTTTTAGTGCTTCATCCTGAGCTTCAGAATTCGAGTCTTCAAACTCGTCCAAACAAGCGTTCCCAATGCTCGTACCTGTGAGGGTTTTATTCTTTCTTTTCTTGTTAGAGCATCTGCCACATCGTTGGCCTTACCTGGGTGGTATCGAATATCACAATCGTAATAGCTGAGCAATTCCACCCATATTCTCTATCTCATATTGAGCACCTTCTGATCGAGGATATGCTGGAGAATTTTGTGGTTGGTAAAAACAGTGCACTTAGTGCTGTACAAATAATGCCTCCATATTTTAAGAGCAAAAACCACATCTCCTAGCTCTACGTCATGAGTGGTATAGTTCTTCTCACGAACTTTGAGTTGCCTTGAAGCGTATGTTATAATCTTGTCCTTTTACTTCAATACACAACCCAAACCATGGCATGATGCGTCGTAATACACTACAAACGGTTCCTTCTAGCAATACCAGGATCGCCGTGTTGCATAACTTATGCTTAAGAAATTGAAATGCATCCTTTTGGGGTTTTTCCCAAACAAATTTTTTATCTTTTTGGGTCAATGTTGTTAATGGTTGGGCAATCTTTGAGA
>NW_020202055.1:20941-31643 GCF_001531365.2 Cynara cardunculus var. scolymus
TGAAGGACCAGAGGCCATGAAGGACCAGAGGCTATGAAAATGGACCAACCCTTTGAAAAACACAGATCTGGGCATAACATTAATTAACCTCAAAATATGGGATATTAATTTSTAGAAWWACTTTGAAATATATGTTCTATTTTAGTGATAAAACCACCCAAAACACAATTCCAAACCAAATATAACGGATATTTACTTACAATCCGAATTAAGTAGCAAAAGAATACGGGACATATATATAAGCGRAACAAGACTATATATAAGCTACACTTACTACAACTATGAGATACGGTAATAAGCTACTATTTACCAAAAGCAAGATCGAAATCTTCAAGTTCCTCGATAAATCTTCGAGTTAGACAATGGGTTCTTTCTTTTTATCCGTCTTCTTTCCWGAGAGAGGTTGCCACTTAAATGGTAAGCCAACGCTTAGTGAGTTAAATAGTTAAATATTACATATCAATATYGCACTTGTTTGTAAACATATATAATAAACTCTTATCAATAAAAAAGTTCAAGACATCATCCAGATGCAAACCGAGACTCACAAGAAATCGAGTGAACTATTACGTACCAGATGCTAAACTCTTACYTACCGGGTATGTGCCAATGTTCCCAACTCATAGCTCTTCCTCCTCTTCGAGCAATGAGTATTCACAACCGCAGAAAGTCTCACCCGTCTAACCCGGGATCTTGACTTTGATAGTACCTGTACTATGGCGTACAATTCAAGGAACAAGACAACGAGTTCGAATCCGGGACGCAAACCGATGTACTGAGATAGTAATATGGAATAGACTCAAGAGACGGAATCAAAGAGAWGTCAAGATTGTGTGACTCAATTCAAGACCAACAACATTTGWATGAAAATATATATGTTCAAATCAACATGTAACAATTAACTATATAACTCACCGGGCAACCGTATAATACCGAAAAGCTCCAAAATGAGCTCACAAAGCAAGTCCAAGCCACCACACTWAGATTGCTTCCAAAGCATCAAAATATGTCCTAAWAACCCCSTGGAGTAAATGTAAAAAATCTCATAAGCAATAAATATAAGAAACTCATGATATACACATACCCTATTAGAACATTTTACTTAGATTTCTATGTACAGCTGCTACATGCAGAACTGTTTTGCCCATTTTAAACTCGAATTCATGCCTTGATCATAAAATAAGAAATAAACTAGACTCAATTATCTAACTAACGGTACCTTCTAGCAATGCCAGGATCGCCGTGTTGCATAACTTATTCTTAAGAAATTGAAATGCATCCTTTTGGGGTTTTTCCCAAACAAATTTTTTATCTTTTTGGGTCAATGTTGTTAATGGTTGGGCAATCTTTGAGANTTTTCTATGATTTTATACAGTTTTTCAAAGTCTGCACACTTTCAATGCATTCTTAAGTCAACATTCTCATTTTCAAACATTTTTCTCAAACCATTTCGATTCCAAATTATTCCAACTTCTAAATCTCAACTTAATATAACATATTTGACATAAACAACCAAAATCCAACCTTTATCTTATCATTTATATTTTCTCCCAAATCATTGACTTAATCAAGTCAAAGTTCATATGATGAACTTGCATAAATCTTGATAATCTCTTGAATCTAATGACCATTTCATGCCATAAACACTAAAATGCACTCATTTTATACACTTAAGATCAAACCCATATGAAACCCTAACTATAACTCAACATGGAATCCATATAACAAGAATGTCAACCAAAAACAAGTGCAAAAATAGATTATACCTTACTTGATGATCAAATCCTTCAATGATCTTGTAATTCCTCTTTGATTTGAGTTGAATCAGGCCTATGTGTGTGAAAATCACACCTCTAGTGTGTGTGTGAGTTCTGGACTTAAATGACAAGAAAAATGGGCCAAAACTACAATTTATAATGCTAAAACTAGAAGTTGGGCCGGGTTGGCCCGACTAGGTACCCATTTTGACCATCAACACTTAAATTAATCATAACTTTTCGCTCGGACCTCCGTTTTCTTTGAGGTTTTCGCTTACACGTTCGTAAAGAGATAATCTATAACATCCAACAACAATATTCCAGAAAAAATCTGTTTTACGTATCTATTTGACGTGATATTTTTCCAAATCCTCTAATATATTCTTAAGAAATATAATTCTGAAACTTCAGACCCAAACTCCCACTAAATCATAAGTTCTCTTTAACCCAATAATTAAATATACTAAGCAAATAATTGGGCATATTAGATTTTGGATGTTATAATTTCAGTGTTAAATTGTATTCGCCTTGAAAGATAAAATTGTCTACAATTGTTTTAGACATTGTGTTTGACTTTTCTGTAAAGTTTGACTTTGACTTTGAGGGTTATTGTTTGATCCTATAAATAGCATTTGTTTAGTGTAATTTTGAAAGGGGAGCTGATTTGTAAATTGTACGTAAACTTTGAGAGTAATAAAGCATTGACCAAGATTGACTTTCTCTCTCATCTATCTACTCTCATGTTCTTGATAAAATTCTAGATATGTCATTGTTTCACAAAGTTTTATGTAGATTGATCATAACAGGGACTTACAAAGTGTTATTAGTATGTTGAGTCAAGTCATCTGTCTCAAAATTATCCCGCTCCCCGAACATGTTTTCAATGTAATTCACTAGATCATATCCAACCGAATTGTCCTCAGTTGATAACTCCACGATTAAATCTAGGAGGAAATGCTCTAAGTACTCGTGGAAGACCGAATGTGCAAAGAGGAGGACCGGGAGGGGCTTGGGCCGATCTTTTTATATGACGAAAAGAAATACCGAGGCAACACCAGATGTGGTAATAGGTACTTTTCTTGTTAACTCCGTATATGCTAAAGTGATGTTTGATTTTGATCCGAATTTCTCTTTCGTATCACCATTATTTGCAGGGTATGCATACATGAATTTCGTGCGTCTTGACAATATGTTAGTAGTCGATACTGCTAATAGTCAAGTATTTGGTACCTATGTTTTTGAAGAATTTCTTAATTGAAATTGAGGGGTTGGGCTGCCAATCCGTTTATTTCCAATGCCAATTAAAGAATTCGATGTTCTGGTGGGAATGGATTGGTTGGCAGAAAATCAAGTCAGCATTATGTGTAACAAAAAGATGATCAGCATCAATTTGCCAGATAAAGGGGTGATTGTGATTTATGGTGATCGGCAGGATCATCATACCAGTTTATTGTCTGTTTTGAAAGCCCGAAAGTGTATTCAGAAGGTTATGGGTATCCGGCCGATGTAATTGATTCGAAGAAAGAGTAACACAAACAAGAGTGTATTTCGGCAGTCTGTGACAATCCTGATGTATTTTCAGAGGATTTGACTGGTTTACCACCGGATAAGTCTATTGAATTAAGAATTGATCTGACACCGAGGACAACACCAAGAGTCAGAGCACCGTATCATTTGGAACCGTCAGAACTAAAGGAGTTGGTTACATAGTTGAAAGACTTAGTTGACATAGGCTTCATCAGACCGAGTACTTCACCTTGGGGTGCTCCAGTTCTATTCATTAAAAAGAAGGATGGGTCTATGCAGATGTGTATTGACTATAGAGAGATGAATACGCTGACCATCAAAAACAACTATCCCTTACCGAGAATTGATGATTTGTTTGACCAGTTGGTTGGAGCTAGTTACTTTTCTAAAATTGATTTGCGGTTGGGATATCATTAGCTAAAGGTGAAGGATGAAAAAATTGCTAAAATAGTTTTTTTGAACCAGATATGGACATCATGAGTTTTTGGTTATGCCTTTCAGTTTAACCAATGCACCTGCAGCATTCATGGATATGATGAACCGGATATGTAACAAATATCTTGATAAATTTGTTATTGTGTCTATTAACGATATTCTTATATATTCGAAATTTAAAGAAGAGTATGTTGAACATCTTCGTCTGATCCGTGAACTTTTAAAGAAAGAAAAGTTATTTCCTAAATTTTCCAAATGTGAATTCTGGTCGAGGTAAGCATAATTTTTGGTTAATGTTATCTCTAAGTCGGGGATAAATGTATATCCTACCAAGATTGAAGCAAATGAAAAATGGGAGGTGCCGGAAACTCCTACTGAAATCTGTAGTTTCTTGGGTTTAGCAGGTTATTATCGGAAGTATATTCAAGATTTTTCAAGAATCGTTGCACCACTAACGAAGTTAACTCAGAAAAATGTCAAGTTTGAGTGAGAAAATGATCAGCATAAAGCTTTTCAGTTACTGAAAGATTGTCTTTGCAGTAGTCCGGTGTTATTGTCGCCATAGGGATTTGAAGACTTTGTGTTTTAGGATGATGCTTCAAAGCTGGGTTTGGGTTGCCTATTGATGCAAAGAAGAAAAGTCATTTCTTACACATCCAGTCAATTAAAGGGATCATGAAAAAAGTATCCAATGCACGACATAGAGCTTGCAGCCATAATATTCGCATTAAAGATTCGAGGCACTATTTATTAGGAACGAAATATCAAATTTTCACAGATCATAAGAGCCTTCAACATTTGTTTAGCCAGAAAAAGTTGAATATGTGGCAACGACGACGGATTGAACCAGTTAATGATTATGATTGTCAAATACTCTACTAGCCAAGAAAAGTGAATATGGATTGAACAGTTATCACTCTAGCATCCAAGCGGCACCGTATGAAGTTTTGTATGGTCGAAGATGAATAATGTCGTTGTGTTGGAATGAAGTGGGTGAAAGAAGGTTAACGAATTCAGAGATCGTTCAAGTAACTTCTGAAAATATTGGACAAATTCTTGAATGAATTAAAATAGCTCAGAGCCTACAAAAAAGTTATGCCGATAAATGTCGTAAGCCGATTGAATTCCTAGTAGGGGATTTTGTGATGTTGAAAGTCTCTTCGTAGAAGGGTGTTGTCAGATTTGGAAAGAGAGGTAAGCTCAGTCCGAGATATATTGGGTTGTTCAGAATTTGCAAATGGGTCAGATTGGTTGCTTATCATTTAGAGTTACCAGAGGAGTTAAGCTCAATTCATAACGCTTTTCAAGTTTCTAACCTGCGAAAGTGTTTGGCAAATCCGAATCTGGCAGTACCGTTACCTAAGGTAAAATTGGATAGTAAACTGAACATCGTGGAAACACCTGAAGTCGTCACTGATCGGAAAACCAAAGTGTTAAGGAACAAAGAGATAAGTCTGGTGAAAGTTCAGTGGCATTTCCATAAGGGTTCAGAGGCAACATGGGAATTGGAATCATATATGAGAGTTGAGTATTCATGGTTGTTTGATTGATTGAACTCCGGGGCAGAATTCTTTTGAGGGGTGAATAGTGTGATAATTGGGTTGCGGTTATATATATATATGAGGTAATTATTTGATTAATTGTTTATATTAATCCTTGATGCATGTATTGAGTATATGTGCATTAGTGTATGCATGCATGGGTTGGTATATATGTGTATATATATATATATGCTTGAGTATGTGGTAATGTATGTGAGGGGAGACTTTATTTATTTAAAAAGTTTCCACCGCCTGTTTAGGCAAGGTATATAAAGGGAAATTTCTTTAAAGGCAAGGAGTCTTTCCATTTTGGAAATTTTTGCAAAGGAGAGACGTTAGTGTGATTTCCTTGACAAAGTTAGAAGCTGTGATTTTGTGATCAATTTCGTAGCTATTTCCTATTTGATGAATTCATCTTTAATTTGAAAGAGGTGAGTTTTCTACAACAGACTTTGAATTCAAACTATTACTGTTGGTAAAATTCTGGGTCACAAAATTATGAATTGATGCTGCATATGTGTTGTATATTTCTTGATCGCATGCATGGTCTGATAAGCACTTGTAATCGAACACAGTGTTGTCCGGTGAAGTTCCCTTATTGGTCATGCCTTGACCAATGAGGAAGTTGTGTTCTTTATGTATTTTCCGATGAGGACTTTATCGAATGAAGTTGTGATAATCGGGTCCTGGTTATGCGCCTGAGGTACTTCTTATGTGATTACATGATTATGTGATCATGTGAATATCTGATTAATTGTTATAATTGATCATGTGGATGTATGCTTACATGAGATTAATATGTGAGGGTAAATTTTCGTGTATGAAGTAGTGGTGATAAAATATGCATGAATTATTGTATCCATGTGTATGCATAAAAGAAAAGTATGCATGGATTTCATGCATTGTTTTATGGATAATTCATGTGCATGTACGTACATGCATGTTTATGCATGAGTGATGGTTTTGTGAAGAAAGAAGAATGATTTGAAAATTCTTCCTAAAACGTAGGCTTTTTGAAGAGGAAATAATTTTCCTATTATTTTTGGAAAGTTAAGAGTGTGCGTGAGAATTGTGTGTGTATGTGTGTGTGTTATTTGCCAAAGTTGGAATCTGAAGTTGGGGATCAAAGTGGAAACAGTTTGTGGTTATATTTCATCTTTCAGATTCAAAATTTGCATAAGGTGAGTTCTTTTAAGCATCTACACTTTGACTTTAATTAGTATTGGGTTTTATGATTTGAATGAACTATTGGTGTATGTATACATATTTCTTGATGAACTTCATTAACGGTGAGGAGTTTAGTGGGTTTTATGTGTTAAATGATAAGGACATGTAATCGCGCACAATATTGTCCGGTGAGGGTCCTTACCGACTATCTTTAACCAGTGAGGAGTTTAGTTGGTTCTATGTGTTGTCCGATGAGGTCTCTTATCGTACATAGCCTTGTTCGATAAGGACTCTTTACCGGACAAAGTTTTGTCCGGTATTTACTCATTGCCCAAGTATTGTATGGATTTAATGTTTAAGTGGCTAAGTGTTGACCGATTTGGATTGGTTATCAGTCAGGCCATGTCTAGTGAGGATGCTCTTCAGACAAAGCCTTAGTCGGATTATTAATATTGTTGCTAAGTGTTGACCTATGAGGAACTTATCCGGACAATATGTTGTCTGATGAGGGTGTATCTGGACAATGTGTCGTCCGATGAAAGTGTATTCGGAGAGGTTGTGACCGGTGAGTATGTTTTCCATTTTCAAGTGTTGTCCGGATGGTATTGTCCGGATAGGGGTTGTCCGATGACGAGGGTTCACTGTCCATAATGTTGGCCAATGAAGGGAAATTATTGCCCAAAAACTGGCATTATAAAACTGTGGTATTTCACAAATGTTGTTTAAATAGTTTTAAACTATTTTATATTGAGAAAAGGGTACTTTGTATCTTTTAAATGATATTTGTGAACTGAGAAAAGATATTGATGTTTTCTATCAAGACGGTTGTGACGTAAAGTCTGTTTTGAAAGAAATACTGAGTTACGGGCATTTCAAATGTTTCTTCAGGAAGCTTGTGACGTAAGTTTGTTTTGATATGAAACTATGTTTTCTTTCAATACGGTTGTGACATAAAGTCTGTTCTGAAAGAAATTCTGATTTGAGATATGCTCCTTCAGGACGGTTGTGACGTAAGTTTGTTCTGCTATAGAACTAGGTTTCTTCCGGATGTGGTGACGTAAGTATGTTCTGGTATGAAACCATATTTTGAGTTTATCAAATGTTTCCTCAGGACATTTATTACGTAAGTCTGTTCTGATATAAAATTATGTTTTGAGGCCATTATTGGCTAAAACTACAGATTTATCCGTAGATTTGAGGAGAAAACGAGGGTGGCATATCAACGAGAGGTGTACAATGGGATAAGGGTGGCATATCAAGGAGAGGTTTACATATGGATAAAAGGGGTGGCATTTGTTGGTGTGTTAATTATTGTAACTCTTGTTATTATATCCATAAGATGCAATAATTCAAAATCAACAATTCTCTGTGAATTGATAACTTAGAGATATTGCTCTTATTGAAATGATAACATTGAAGTTATTGAGAAGGGGAAAACGACTTATATCTAGAGGCATTAATTGTCGTGATTTCAAATGATTTTGAGGTATCATATTCAGTGTATTTCAAAGAGTAATGATTTGAAATAAAACTCGGCAGTTCCTTGGTTATTATTTTATCAATTCTTACTTAAATTTAAATTAAAAGATTTTTATGATAACCAATAACTCTAGTGGTTGTTATTTATTGTTGCTCTTTTATAACCATGGGGTTTGAGACCATAAGCTCTGAATCAGTTGTGACTTTTGAGCTTGAGAGTTGTATTTCAGATGTTTGTGAGAACCTTAGTGGTTATAATCTTCTTATTTGGTAAGATCGTTATTATAACTTGCAGTTTTGTTTTATTGGAGTTATATTTGATATAAAGTGGTTGGTTATTTCAAATGTGGATTTCAAACAGGTTTTGATGATCTTCACCATGTAATCGCAAAACAAAGGTATCTCACTAGACCTCCTGGTCTAACCCTCATTTGTATTTTAAAATATTCATTGCAGGATCAGATGGTTCTCGGGATAATTTGGGGAAGGGGAAAATATGATTATTTTCCTATTATGCTTATCTGTTGTTTTGAAGATCAATCTGTTGATTGCTATATTTTGAAGATACATGTTGTAATAGGTAATGACATTTGTTTTGAATTTTTGAGTTGTAAATTATGTATATAAGATCCTTGTACTAGTGGGACCTTTGTGGTGTAAAGTATTTCTTTTAAATTAAGTAGGTTTTATATTTGGAAGTTTGGGGTGTTACAGATGTGTTGTCTGGTGAAGACCTTTATCAAACAAGGGTTGTCCGGATTGGGCAGCTTATTGCCCAAGTGTTGAATGGATTAAGTGTTTGGGGTTTTTATGTGTTTAGCGGTTTGGTGTTTATCGCCCAATGCCTTGCCCGATGAGGATGCTTATCGGACAAAGCATTGTCCGGTCTAAATATTTATGTTCAAGTGTTGACCGGTGAGAATATATACCGAACATAGTATTGACCGGTGAGTATGTTTTTATTTTCCAATTGTTGTCCGGTGAATGTTATCCGGTTAGAGTGTTGTCGATCAAGGGTTGTTTATCGTCCAAGGCATGTCCGATGAAGGGCAGTTATCGGGTGAGTGTTTTCCGATGAAGGGGTATCCGGCCAAGTGGTGACCAATGAGAGTATTATCAGCCATAATGGTGGCCGATGAGGGGCAGTCATCGCCCATGCCTTGTCCGATAAGGACTATTGTTGCTCAAAATGGTATTTAACGGTTTTCAAAATTGTTTTGTATTGAGAAGGGTAATCTGTTCTTTCAAACCTATTGAGATGGATAACTGTTTTGGAAAGAGTTATTAAGATGATATTGAAAAGTGGGTTTAAAATTGTCAATGTTCTCGAAATAAAGTTTCTGATATGAAACTGTTTTGAGTCCATTATTGACTAAAACTGCAGATTTAACTAGGAAATAAGGGTGGCATATTGAGGAGAGGTGTACCATGGGATAAGGGTGACATATCAAGGAAATGTGTACCTTGGATAAGGGTGGCATTTGTGAGATCTGCTTACATTATAGCTCTTGTTGTCACATCCGTAAGATGCAATAATTCTGAGTCAACATTTCTTTGGGACTTGAAGACTAGGAAATACTGCCCTTATTGAAATGATAGTAATGATATTATTGAGAAGGGGAAATGGCTTATAACCATAGGCATTAATTTCCCATGTTTTGAACGATTTTTTAGATATCAGATTTTGGTTGTTTAAAAGAGTGTTGATTTGAAATAAAACCCAGAGGGTCTTTGGTTATTATTCAATTCAGTTTTTATTTAAGTTTAAACTTCTTATTATCTTAAAATCATTTATTAATAACCAAGAACTCTGGTGATTGATATTTCTTTGTATGGTTTGGAGGTTGAGACTATAAGCACTAGTCTGATTAGATTTAAGAGTTGTTGAGAGTCGTGTATCAAATATTTGTGAGGACCTGTGTGGTTATGTTTTTTATGTGGTAATAACGTATTTATAACTTGCAATTTGTGGTATTCCTAAAGTTATATTTTGTTCAAAGTGATTGGATGTTCAAATATTGTTTTTATAATAGGTTTTGGTGATCTTCAAACAGAAATTGCAAAGAAAGGGTTTTCTCACTGGACCTCATGGTCTAACCCTCATTTTGTGTTTTAAAAATATGCATTGTAGGTCCGGATGGGTCCAGGGATAAGGGGAAGGGGAAAATGTAATTATTTTCCTAATATGCATAACTGTTATATGAAGATCAGTTTGTTATCTGATGGATTTTGGGAATACATGGTGTTTATACATGTGAAGTACAAGAATATTATTTTGGAATTTTTGAGTTGTAAATTTTTATTATAGTTTCTTGTATCGTTGGGACCAAAGTTGTGTATTTGTATTTCTTAATATATGAAATACATGTTTATATGCAAATGTGGAAAGTGGGGTGTTACATTCAGCATTAAGAGTGGTGCCATGGGAGCCTTCATAGCTAAACTTTGGGTTAAATTGAATTTCTTCAACATATCATTAACATACTTACTTTGGCTAATGAATATTCTTTTTTCAGATTGGTTAATCTGAATAGCAAGAAAATATGTTAGTTCACCCATGATACTCATTTTATATCTTTTTTCTTGCATTTATATAATCAAACAGATAAAGAGGCATTCATGGATTCAAATATAATGGCATCGACATATATCTGAACAAGAAGGATGTGACCCTTAATTTTCCTAAGAAATAGGATTTGATCAATATTTCTAGGTTCAAATTTCACAGTGATGATAAATGAAGAAAGGTTTCATGCGTCATGGAGTACCTGTTTCAATCATTTCAGACAGAGATAG
>NW_020202055.1:32303-35281 GCF_001531365.2 Cynara cardunculus var. scolymus
AGAAGAATCGTTAGTCCTGCCTTTGGAAGAGATCCAAGTCAACGAACAGTTACGCCTTATAGAAGAACTAGTTGAAATTCTTGACCGTGAGATCAAGCGATTGAGGCGTAGCAAGATACCAGTCGTGAAAGTTCGTTGGAACTCAAGACTTGGGCCAGAGTATACCTGGGAGCGAGAAGATTTTATGAAGAACAAATATCCCCAACTATTCACGACAGAACTGTCCGGAAGTAGCAATCATTAAATTTCGGGACGAAATTTCTCTAACAAGGGGAGACTATGACAGCAGTCAAATTCGAACTCACAGGTTAGCTCTTATTAAGATTATATTAGTTTTATTGAAGGTAATTTATAAGATTAAGAGTTAGTTAGGTTAGTTTGGTTGAAAGTTTTTAGGAGATTCCGGCAGTTGCTTAGAAAGTCCGGTTCCGACCCGTAATTATCTGAAATGTCCTATACAGTGCCAGTTGCTCTAATTTATACCTAATTTATGTAAAACACCAAGTTTTAGTGTTTTAAATATAAAACCTTTCTATTTAAATGAATTTAGTCGTCATGGGTTTTTAAATTAAAGAAAAATGTCAAAATTGAGAAAATGACATTTTTATGCATTTTGGGCTTTAGTTTTTATAAAAAAAAAATAGTTTGAGGTTGGGCTTGGGCCCCATGGCCGGCCCCTTTCCCCCCTTTTTCCCTCCCTAATTCTACATATAAATAGTTTTACTTCTTCATTAATCCTCATTTCTCTCCTTTCAAATTTTAAACTCCTCTCCTCTCTCTCTCCCTAAAACTCAAATGTCACTTTGAGACCATCTTCATCCTCTACCTTTTCAGCTGAATTTCTTTTCTTCTCTCCATTAAATTAGCAAGGGTTTTGAAGCTACTACACTCCTTTCATCAACAATCAAGGTAACATCTTCATCTCCCTCTTTTTCTTGTAAATTTTGGGAGAAAAACCCACTTTTTATGCATTCTTTAACTACTATCTTCTAAGTTCCGAAAATATTGAGTTTTAAGGAGAGATTATACACCAAAAACATGTAAAAATGTTTATATGATGGTGTTAATCTATGACCCAAACACTAGAACTCAAAAAGATAAGAAGAAATCATGATTTTATGCGAGTTTGTTTCTTAAAAATCATATATTTTGGTGCTGATAGATTCTGTGCATGTGCACAAATCGTCTATATCTTGTAAATGGCATGTTTAAATGTTATGAGATTTCTTTTAAAAGTTTATTTATTGAGTTGGGGTTGTAATCCAATTGGTCTCACTCAAAAACATTGAGCTTTGACTCCTCAAATACTCAAAACATTATATATGTGCATCTGAGAGTTTTTCAGTAGGTAAACCCTACTTTAAACAGCCGTAACTCTCTAGATAATCATTCAAAATCGTTCATTTTTCTTCTGGTTGTTAGTTTAATGATTTACCTTTCAAATGCCACCGATTTCATTCAATATTGTCGTGATTTGAGGTTTTAACTACTCAAAACAAAGTGAACATGCAATCTGTCCGAWTCTGACAGATTTGTATATGTATGTTCCAATGACCATATCTCTTTCAAAACTCGATGAAAAAGGATGATTCTTCCTTTSARAGTTAACTATATGGGTTATATCTTGCATGCAAGTGGAATCACATGAAATTATGGAGTTTTGATCTCCCAACATCTAAAACACTATAGGTGTGCAAACTGTGAAACCACCAGTAAGTAACTCCTACTTTGTATGCTAATATCTCTCTACTTATTTGTTTTTAGTGTATGATTATTCTTCTAAAATGTTATTTTATGAGTTAGGGTTCGTATGAATCCAGTTTCACTAAAAAATATGAAGTTTTGAGACATTAACCAATTTATTTAAGTTAAGTGTGCAATCTGTCAACTAATGACAGATGTGTGCATGTAACTTTAGGGTACCATATCTTCCTCTTAACTCATCCAAAATGAGTTATTTTTAGTTTGAAGGTTTCGTATAAGTGTTAAGTTCATAATCCAACTTGAATTTCTGCAGAAAACTTAGTAGAACTCTTTTAATGAGTGTTTTACTAACATGGTGTAATCTGCCATATCAGTTGTGATAAGTTGTATTGCATAAATTATTTGAATCATTATTGCATGCCCAATTTACATGAAATTTGGTCACGATGACTATAACTCAGTGCTATAACCCATGTAAAAAGATAGGAAATTATCTCATTTTTTAAGTCTCTTTATTTTGATCATTTTTAAGTATCATAAGTTTCTGCCCAGCAATGAAATTTTGGGGTTTCTWGATTTTGTAAAATTTTGATCTTCTATTGGATTATADCATCATTTCCGGTATAAATTAATGCATTAACGAGCATATGGACATATGTATATTTGGACTATGGATAATCATATGGGACATAAGTAGACAAGTATGGACTTAGGACTTATTAAACCCCATCGGTAGTGTTAAATCAATAAGTGATGGTTTTGGATATTCCTATTGATAGGGAATCGTTGAACTAGTGCGGTGATCGGATTGAATCTCTATTTTGCGGAGCATTACGAAAGGTGAGTATTCACGGCCCCTCTTTTTATCGTTTTTGCGTATTTGGGGTGGAAATCATAATTAAAGAAATGTTTGATAGATTTATATTGATATATGAATCTTGTTGTGAGCAATTAAATGTATACACTATTGATGGTATGTTGAGTTTGAAAGTCCCCGTTTGTTTACACTACTATTAACTCATTTTGAGCCTATGATTCTCGTGGGTAGCGCTATTTGGTTGTCATACCCACTCTTTTGACTGACGAGTTGGGGTGCACTTGGTCATTAAAGTATGCTCTACACATGTGACTCGAAGTAGTCACCGTTGAGGTAGTTCGTAAGAATGCTCTATCCATGTGAATCACTACCACCTCTGAGGTAGTTCATGGGGCGTTGAAAGTTGTTTAGGTTTAGTAGTGGCTCAACAATTTATATCATGTGTATGACGTTGGTT
>NW_020202055.1:35445-36499 GCF_001531365.2 Cynara cardunculus var. scolymus
TGTAATTAAATTTTAAATGTATGGTTGTGTTATTTATACTCTATTGCTATGAGACTCTACCTGCCATACCTCGTGTTTCCGCTTTAGCGGGGTGTGACAAACTACTAATTTATTGTCAAGTGGCACAAAATTCATACGAGCACATAAAGCAAATGATGGGGATTGTTAGGACCGAATAACTCTATTTCTCGGTTAAGATTACTTACTTGAATGATTGGTTTGACAGATATAATGCAGTGGAAAAGATGATAAATCAAACAAGTAGAAATCGATAAGAACACGATGAAGATTAATGATGAACACAGGAGAAAGCTTCAAAGGATTTTCAATTGATGAAAATTTGACAATTACAATACTGGAAGCACACTAAATTACAAAGGCCTACGCTGCTATTTATACAAGCAAGTAACCGTTTTTCTGACACGACCTAAAGTACATAAATCTAAGCCGTTCGATCAAAACAAATTACAGACAAGAACACGTGATAAGCACGAGCAGCTAAAAGACCTAAGTAAAACACCTTAAAGATAATCTTCACATAAGACATTGCTGCAGACCCTCTGTTAGACAACACAGAGGCTCTRATAGATGAAACTTGGAAGTACGCAGAGGAAATCTTCCAGAACCTCTGTGAGACACGACAGAGGTTCTGTCGACTAAGTCTTGTAGCATTGTCATGTCAAAGGACCAGTTCCAGAACCTCTGTGAGACACGACAGAGGTTCTGTCATTTGAGACTTGTAGTTTGTGCATCTTTTGCTGTTGGTTCTCTGTGGTCTTTTGTGACATATCATCTTCTGTCAATACTTGCAGTTTTACTTTTCTTATACTTATACATTTAAGGAACTGAGAGCTAACAATCTCCCCCAAAGTATGAAAAAGTAAACTACGAACTTTGGGTGCAAGTGTATGACTTAATTGAATTGAAATTACAAGAAGTGATTAAACATCATCCTCTGAAATAATTAAGATGAAAAGAATTACAAAGTAAAGAATTACAATGTAAAGAGTTACATTGTAAAAAATTACAAATGTAAAGAATTACAAAACTTGAA
>NW_020202055.1:38359-40384 GCF_001531365.2 Cynara cardunculus var. scolymus
TCACCTTCCTTGGCAAGCTTGGACATGGATTCTGCGAGTTTATCATTGGAAGAGAAGAACTCCATTTTAAGCATAGAGAAGTGGTCGATTAAAGTATTCCCTAGGGCTTCCACCATGGCATCCAGTTCTCTGCGAGTGACCAAATGGTTGATGTTGGAACTTGAGGACATGGACTGGATGCCATAGGTGACCGCAGAGGAAAACATTTCYTTGATCTCGTCGCAGAAGGAAGAATAATCTGTGTAGCCCGCTGTGACGAAGTCTCCTGCAAACTTTGCCGCCATTTCTGAAAGTTCATCCTTTAGTGTTTTGAGTGAGGTGGGGTTGAGGGAAATTGCTTGGAAGGCCTCTGTCAGATCGTCCTTCTTGATGGTAGAGCTCTGAAGGGTCGCCAATGAAAGTTTCAACTCTGTGGTGGTGGCGGAAAGCTCCCTCAGAGCCTCTGTAACCGATGTAAGATCCTGAGGCTGTTGCTGGGAGATGAACAAGCTTTTCAACTCATCCATCTTTGTAAACAACTCTGTGGCAAGGGCTTTAAGCTCCCCCTTTATCACATAGTCGCTCTGGGAACTCAGACCACCAACACATGGTGATCCTTCTTCCTCGGGGCGTGAGGCGCCCTCAGCAGCTGGCATAGCGTAGCCTACTCGAAGACTTCCACCATATCCTCGAACATATCCTTGAGGAGAGCCTAATGGTGTTCTGTGGACTTCATGCCTGGTAGGTTCAGAGCCTAACCTGGCAGAGGTATCTAGTGGAGATGATGGACGTTCTAGATCCACCACCTTTGTGATCCTTACCTGTGCCTCTGAAGTACGTTCTGGCTGATCTCGCTCAAGTGCAGAGGCAACACATGCCTCTGTGGGTTCTGTCGAGTCCGTGGGCGAATGGACTCTTATAGTAACACCTTCATCCTTTTGAGAGGATGGAGGAGTTATATGTGGGTGCCCGGGAGTGCGTTCCACAGAGGATGAAAGAGTATCCTCTGCGGCGGTTGGATGGGTTGGGATCGGCATGTGCGAGCCTGTTTCAATAGAGGGTCCTTCTAGAACAGGGCCTCTAGAATCGTGGATTGCACTGGGAGTTTGGCTTGGACGTGTGCCAGGGGCATCTTTTTCTCCCTCGCCTAATTCTTCTACTTCTTCTTCTTCCTCATCTAATATTCGACAGAACAACTTGAATTGTTCCATTGGGGAAACGTCGATGTGTGCCTTGCGCAACCTTCTGCGCTTTGGAGCTGTAGCCTCTTTCTGCTCTTCTGCAGCGATAGCCTCTGTGACCACAGGTTCTGTGATCGCAGGCTCTGTACGTTCAGCCTTCTTGGTTTTTCTTTCTTAGGCTTGGGCAGAGGCACAGTTGGGCCCTCTTCTTCTGCGGGCCTCTTTTTCGCCTTCTTCTTTTCAGAAGTATCAACAGCCTTTTTGACTTCTTTTTCTTCTGGCGTGGAGGTGATGGGATACTAGGTGGAAGCTCACTCATCTCACCAGCCACTACTGGCTCCTCCATTATTCCCTCCACTCTTATTTTATCCACACTCTCGCCTAGAGGGACTCCTATGCGTGGTGGGGTTGCAGGGACCGGTTCTGGTCGCCTGTTACCACGTCTGTAAGCTTTGCGTTCTTCATGAGTCAGATACCTGAGCATGGCTTTAGAGATTGGAAAAGGGCTTCTGTAGCCATGCTCATGTTCTGTTAGGTGGAATGAGCTAAACGGGTAAAGCCTTGCATTTGGCTCTACAGCAGGCAGTTTTGCGGCCAGGAGGTCGCCGAACACCAAACCAAGGAAGCGTTGTAGAATGATATTTGGTTGGTTAACGTCTTCCTTGGCCTTCTGTTGGGCCTGTACCTTTTTCTTCCCGCCCTTTTGGCTGGCACATTTCTTCTTTATCAGGCCAACCATGTCATCGAAGATTAATTAGGCATAATCAAGGGGCAGATTAAAATATATCCCATACATGATTGAAATCATGGCATGGGATGTCTGGTCATGGCTTCCAACTTTGCCAGTTAAACAACAGTTGATTAT
>NW_020202056.1:0-6542 GCF_001531365.2 Cynara cardunculus var. scolymus
TTCACACATATGTAGACAGGTTTGTAATCACTGAATACCGCTTCAGATCACGTACTCGCCAGTCTCTAATCTTCAGTTTCAGTCTTCGACGTTCGCTGAAGGTTCTTTGGTGTGAGTGTTGTCTTCTTGAAGTATTGCTGTCTTTGATGAATTTACAAAGCAAGTTCTTCAGTGATCACTGAACATACTTAGTGATGATCGTTGGAACTGAAAATACAGAAACACAAATACAACGTGAAAGGGAAAAAGGGATTATCATCAAATCACTGAGAGAGAGGATCAACAATATCCAATCAATGGCTTGTCCGAACTTTAGTCTATCCGGACAAGGCTTCTTGCGTATTTTTAATCCTGAGTTTGACCTTTGACTATCTTTGATATGTTATCCAGTCATATGGTTGTCCGGAGATGAGCTAATCCGAACAAAGCCTCATTCGTATTGAGTGTATTCTTTAAGTGTTATTGAGTTTGTTCCTTGTGTTGTATCTAGACAAGTCATTGTCCGATGACACTCCAATCCATACAAAGCATTGTTCTATGAGGGGATGCCTTGATGCATAAGCAATGACCTTGTCATTTTGCATCAGCACACATCCCAAGCCTTGGTGTGACACATCGCAGTATACCACAAAATTCTCCGTACCTTCTGGTAACGCTAAGATTGGTGCATGATTATGCTTGAGCAATTGGAATGCTTCTTCTTGCTTTTCTCCCCACATGAACTCCTTATCCTTCTGGGTTAATGCCGTTAGTGGTTGTGCGATCTTGTAAAAATTTGAAATAAAACGGCGATAATAACCTACTAAACCGAGAAATTGACGAATTTCTGTCGGGGTCCTTGGGGCTTCCCACTTCTTTATAGCCTCAACTTTGGCCGGATCAACATGAATTCCCTTCTCATTTACCACATGACCAAGGAAGTGCACCTCACGAATCCAAAATTCGCGTTTGGAGAACTTGTCATACAATTTCTCATCCCTTAACAGCTCAAATATCAACTTTAAGTGTTGTTCATGCTCCTCCTTGTTTTGCGAATAGATCAGTATGTCATCTATGAATACAATCACGAACTTATCCAAATATGGCCTACATACTCTACTCATTAAATCCATGAAAACTGCTGGCGCGTTAGTTAACCCAAAGGGCATAACTAAGAATTCATAATGACCATAACAAGTTCTGAGCGCCGTCTTAGGAATATCTACCACACGGACCCTCATTTGATGGTATCCGGATCGAAGATCGATCTTTGAAAAGTAAGTGGCACCTTGAAGTTGATCGAACAAGTCATCGATTCGGGGAAGGGGATATCGGTTCTTGATGGTCAGCTTATTGAGTTCCCTATAATTGATGCACATCTAAAGGGATCCGTCTTTCTTGTTAACAAATAGTACTGGAGCTCCACAGGGTGAATAGCTGGGTCTGATGAATCTTTGGTCGAGTAGCTCCTTAAGTTGTTCTGACAATTCTTTCATTTCTGATGGTGCCAAATGATAAGGTCATTTGGCTATGGGCGCTGCTCCAAGAATTAAGTCAATGTGGCATTCGACTTGCCGTAACGGGGGTAATCCTGGCAGCTCATCAGGAAATACCTCGGGAAAATCCTGAACTATGGGAAAATCCTGGATGCGTTTCTCTTCGATTCCCTTATCCACAATGTGAGCCATAAATGTGACATATTCCTTTTTCAAGTATTTCCGCATTTTCATACATGTTACTAACTTGAAATTTCTCTGGGACTTCTCTCTATGCACCACGAGCGTTTCACTTCCTTTTAAAATTCGGATGGTCATCTCAGAACAACATATCTCGGCTCAATTTTTGGATAGCCAATCCATACCCACAACTACATCAACGCTTCCTAATCTGATTGGAATAAGGTCTATGCTAAAGTCTTGTTCGGCTAAACATAAGGTACAATTCGTGATTACGTCTCTAGTCCTAACTTCCTGTCCATTAGCAAACTCGATAACGAAATCTTCTTTCAGTTTTTGCGACTTTAAACTAATCTTTGGTCTAAATTCTAGTGACATGAAGCTCCTATCTGCTCCAGAATCAAATAATACGGATGCGTAAAGATTGTGCAGGAGGAATGTACCTGTGACCACGTTAGAGTCTTGTCTGGCTTCTTCTACCCCAATCTAAAACGCTCGACCTCGTGCTTGGCCTCCTTGATTTCCTTGGTTGACTGGTCGTGCTGGGTTAGTAACTGGCCCTCGGTTCAGTCTCGGGTATGCATTCCTAAAGTGATCCGGGCTTCCGCACTCATGGCATGTTCGTCTCCTTCCGTTCCTACAATCTTTAGCGAAATGACCTTCTTTGTTGGATTTGAGACAGATGATGCATCTCCCGCCATGGTGATTATTGCACTTGTCACACCTAGGGTAAGCTCCCTTGTCCTTTTCTGCTGTCTGTGTCTGAGCCCCAAAGTTTTTTATCACTTTTTGGGCCTTACCGCCCCTCTCGCTGAAGTTCTTTCTCACGGACACCTCCATTCTTCTCTTACCCTTGACTTTATCATTTGCAAATGATCCTGACCGAATAGCATTGTTGGTGAGTTTTGTCGCTAAGTTCACAGCTTCCTGAAGTGTTTTTGGATTGGCCGAAGTCACATTCCCCCAAATTTCTGGAGCTAAACCCCAGACATAACGGTCAATTCGGTTCTCTTCAGATGACACCAAATGTGGCACCAGTTTTGCCAGCTTATGAAAGCGAGCAGTGTATGACTCTACATCACTTCCCTTCATTTTGTGATTCCACAGTTCTGCTTCTAACTTCTGGATCTCGCTCCTCAGACAGTACTCTTCCTTGAGTAATTTCTTGAATTCTTCCCACGTAAGTCTGTTGGTTGCTTCCCGACCTCGGGTTTGTATCTGGGTATTCCACCACGTTAATGCTCGTCCTTGCAGTAAACAAGCTGCAAACTCCACTTTGCTTCCTTCAGCACATATACGGATATGAAGGACGGACTCCATTCCTTCAATCCAAGCAAGTAATCCCACGGCTCCTTCTGTCCCATGAAATTCTTTTGGGTTGCAAGCCCTAAAGCCTTTATACGTGCAGTCTCTATTTGCTGTTGTACCTTGGTTGTTTGCTTGGTTAGCGTTCAAGCCTACTGCTACTTGGCTAACTATATTAGGAAGGGCCGCCAAAATTTGCTCGGACACAAGTCTCGCAATTTCGGGATCTTCTCTTCTTGGAGGCATATTTCTAACGCACAAATTTTAAATCAAAGTTCGGTTATTTTTACTGTTTATCACTGTATCTACTTTATTGAATTATGCATGGCATAATTCAATCATCTAAACATGGCTCTATGGCAATATATAATAACTTGTAATAATAAAGGCATTCAATCATTAATCAACATAATTTAACCAAAATAAAAACCCATATCATCCGTAAAGAAAATAAAGACGTGCAACAAAAAGAAAGATATTGTTCACAAGTCATGGCTACATGCCCCAAAAGAAGATTCTATGTTCGATCTATCAAAAGCTTAATAAAGTAGAGTCTCAAAGCGCATTAGACTCCAAACAAGTAATCCCATCACCATCACCAAAACTCCCGCTAACACCGCCAAGTAGATATATAACCTTCTACTCGCTCCCTAGCAGTGTTAATCAACTCCAACGAACGATCCATCACATTGTCTTGTGTGCCTAGAGCCATAATCACCCCATCGGCAAAGTGTCGATGATGATGCAACCTAAGTTCACACATCTTTAGGTCTTGGGCGATGCCCAAAACCCATAGGTTCTCTAAGGTGGTCATGCCCGGAGAGCGCTTCGACGTGGCCCTGGTAGTAGATGGGGCCGTCACACTATGGGTACGCAACTGGGATGACTCCCTCCCAACTCCAGAAGAGGCAGAGAAAGACACCCTTACGGGCGGAGGAATGCTCTTTCGGGCGGAAACACGAGGTATGGCAGGTAGAGTCTCATAGCAATAGAGTATAAATAACACCACCATACATTAAAATTTCATTACATCACAATCCAGCGTTTACATTCCCAAAACGACAAGTTTATAAATTAAAAAAAAATTCGAAGGTGATGTTTGAAACGCGGCTTCTTTTAAATGCCACCATGTGCCTTTCTTACCCCTGAAAAGCACGTTTAAACAAGTGTCAACTACAAGAGTTGGTGAGTTCACAGGTTTTCAATGTACAACAAATCTTTATGCAATATTTAGTTCGAGTAAGTATTTTACTTACTCGCAACAGCTTTCATACGTGTAGCACTTTTAACAAGGCACAATGTACTCCAAGTAATTTTTAAGTGTTGAGCCACTACTAAACCTGCAACAACTACGCCCTTTATACCGAACTACCTCAGTGGTGGTGTTTAAACCACATGTGCAGAACCCGTGTTTTAGTTAAATGCACTCCTACTCGTCAGTAAAAGGTGGGATTGTCAATCCAAATAGCGCTATCCATTAAACCATCGGCTCATACGAGTTAATAAGTAGTGTAACCAAGTGGGACTTTTTAATTAACCCAAACAMAATTTTTACTAGCRYACATGGTGTTAGTGCTYRTATKCACAATTTCATTTCAATGCATTTTTCATATAATCAATTTGTATCCATGATTTAAACACATTGTATATTTCATACAAACATCAACTACTTTTATACATGCTTTTCCCCCAATAACGATGGATTTAAAAAGGGGTCGTGAATACTCACCTTTTCTTTCACGGAGGAGATGGTTGAGTGAACAAATGGTATGTCTTGGTAAAGTCCTTTTAGTGAATCCCTATAGAAAAAGAACGGTTGTCAAACTCTTAAAGGCTAAGGTTACTATTCTACCTTTACGTCTTATAAATGCCTCTTTATGTTCTTAAGAATAAAAATCAAGTTTTAAGCACTTTATATGCTTATTATAGGGTTTATGGTTAAAGAGTACAATCTTTAGTGGTTTTAGGAAATCATGCATGCTGACAGAATCTTTGTGACTCAGTAAGGTCCATGGTTCACCCTCATCCAAGAAGTATATTTTTCCAAAATTTTTATATGTTTTATTATACTGAGTTAGGATCATTATGACCAAAAATCATGATTTTTGGATGTTAGGTTCAAGATTAGAGCTAAAATGTTATATTCAAGTTTCTCCATTTACTTAGCTTTATTGTAATTAGTTTAGCTTTATTTTCCTTAGTATAAATAGTCTTTCCTTTGTAATTGTAATTACACACAATTGATTACGTCATTAATGCTAAAAAGGTGATTTGACAGCCAAGTAATTTTCTCTCTCCAATCTATCTTACATTCATCTTTGTTCTTGGGATTTTATGATGATTACATCAAGATTCGTATGAAATCTGGACTTTTCATTGGATGAGTGGAAGGGTCTCAAACAAATTTTACCGCTACAGTGATTATAGCTTTCAAAACAGAAAACTCCTTCTTAATGTTACACCCTTTTGCAGGAGTTATACTTATTATTTTCCATTGTTTCATGAATCGTTTTAAAGCTAACATATAAGGATAGCTTTTCCAAAAAGAATCACTATATTTGGATGTATAGTTTGGGAGTTATGGCTATTTAAACATGCATGTGGAAATCTGTCAAGTCTGGACAGATTGCACACTTATTTTGTAAAAATCGGTTGAACCCCTAAATCACCATATTTTTGGGTGGGGTTAGACTCTTTTGAAAGCTAACACTTTAAGCTATACTCCAGAGGTAAAATTTCATGAGTTTCTGTGTCTTCTAAGATTTATAGATGAACAATGAGACACAAAATTTCTGACCGACCACTGTTGCACACCAAATTTGTTTTGGGTGTTGTGAGGTCATAAGGTCATATTTTTTCATGATTCCACTTGGGTTTGAAAACTAATACACTAAATATTGTTGATAAAAAAGATTCATGCTTATTGGGTCAATACACAACCAGATATGGTCGTTCCAACCTCATGCAATGAATTTTTCCAGAAGAAAAGTCATTCTTTTATGCTAAAATGGATTTTTATGCATCACAATTTCCAAAAATGATGATTTTATGGAAGAAGATCACTCTACTATTCAATATTAAAGTAAGAATATATAAAATACACTATTCTTGGTAACAAAAATGAAAGAGAACTCATATTCCATAAGAAACACAAAAATGCAAGAAATGAAGGGTTTTTCTTGCTTTTCAAAAGTTCTAGATGGTTAGGTCACGGATTTTCACTATATTAAGAGCATTTTTCATGTCTTTGGTGTAAAATCTACCCTTAGAACTTAGAATGAAGAACACCTCTTCTTTGTAAACTTAAAAGTACGAAAATGACAAGAAAATGGCATTAAAAGTGCATAAAATGAAGTCAAAACACTAACAAGTTCTTACCTTTGATTAAAAGAAGATGAATTCTTCAAATTTTGTTTCTTGAATCCCTTTTCATTTCTATGAAAGGGCTGAATTTTCTTGAAGAAGAAGATGGAGGGAGAGAGTAAGGAGATGAAAAGTGAGGGAGAGTAAGGAGGTGAAAGGTTGAGAGATAAATGAGAAATGAGTATTTTAAGAATTCAAAATGTATTTATATGTAGAGGA
>NW_020202056.1:6962-9186 GCF_001531365.2 Cynara cardunculus var. scolymus
AATTAACTTAAAAAGTTTTATTAAGCAATCTGGGCTAAAGATGGATCATCTGAAGACGCTTCTATGCTAAAATGTCTAAGTCTGGAAGAAGACCAACCGCTGTGATAAATCGACCAAGTATAAACGACCAGAGCCTCTGTAAGAAGAACCAGAGCCTCTGTGAAGACACAAGTGTCAGAGCCTCTGTGAGAGACACCAGAGCCTCTGGAGGACCAGAACCTCTGGTTTGTTCGACTGCAGTTTGGTCTCAAGAAACCCTAATTTCTTCTTCATATGCTTAAATGTCTATAGAGTTTCTTGAAGTCAATCGATTTATTGAACCCTGTTCTTGTCAAATCTACGCATAGGCGTTTAGCAAGAGTTTATGGTACTCAGCCTAAGGCAATTGGTGGTTTATTTGCCAAACATATATTTATCACCAATTTATTGAGTATTATTTCATCTTCTCTCTTTGTGGATTTAAATCTATAATAGCTTACTGTTTTTCTTGCCTATTATCTCTATTCCTTCATGTTTAATGGCAATTTCCTTCATGCTTTGCCCTTAGAAGCATTAACAGCGTCTCTGTCAATTTTTTTTTAAAAATTGACCTGCTGTTTCTTGAAGTTATAAAGCTTAATTGTCAATTCTTCTCTCTGGTTCTTAATTTCAATGGTGTTTGCTTCGGTTATTCAAGTTATCTCTAATTGAATCTAGCTCTAAAGCTGAATTCCTACTCAATTTGCGGTTCATTGAAAGTTTCTTTGTCATTAGACTGTTTGCACTGTTTTGTCAAGTAATCCACACATTTATCTATCCTGTTTTGGATGAATTAGCTACTTTTGGGGTGAGTGGCTATTCTGTGCTTCAAAGAATGTGCTGGATTGTGGGCAGATTAAAGATGCATCTTGTGCATTTAGTAGTGTTGCATTCACATTGAAACTAATTTGATCTAAGAGTTGAAAATGAAGAACATAGAGCTACATTCTGGGGGGAGCTTGAATATTCCACTCATGCTAAAAACACTAAAGCTTTTTGAAGATAGCAGAGGGGAGAAGACATGAAGACTTCTTGAAGATGCTTGCTTTATAAAACTTTGGGGGTAGATTGTTAGCATCAATTTGATGCTAATAATTAACTTAAAAAGTTTTATTAAGCAATCTGGGCTAAAGATGGATCATCTGAAGACGCTTCTATGCTAAAATGTCTAAGTCTAGAAGAAGACCAGCCGCTGTGATAAATCGACCAAGTATGGACGACCAGAGCCTCTGTAAGAAGAACTAGAGCCTCTGTGATACGTCACAGAGCCTCTGTGAAGACACAAGTACCAGAGCCTATGTGAGAGACACCAGAGCCTCTGGAGGACCAGAGCCTCTGGAGTGACAGAGCCTCTCTGGTCTGTCTATCCTCTGGTCTATCCTCTGGTCCTTCAAGACGACTATCTTCAGAATCCTAATCTGGATAAGGCTAATGCTATTTTGGATAAGGCTAATCCTATTCAGATTATCATGGAGTTATGCCTATATATAGCAGTGTTTCAGGCAGAGAAAATGTACGAAAGCATTTTAGAGAATTCTTCGTAAAACATAGATTTAGATTCATCATATGAGAGTCGATTAGGGTTCTTAAGAGTCTGTAATTTCCATTCAATAAAGAAAGCGGCGTTGTTTTCTATTTCATCTTTTTGTTCTACAAATCTCTCTTGATTTCCTTTATTAAATTGTTCTTCTGTCAGATCTGGGCTATAACAAAACCTGTCATTCCAGACACCGGAGATGATCTAGATGGTGATGACGACGATAATGATGAAAATGACTTTACCATCAAGTTCCAGAAGCCATCAACCGTTACCAACGGTGTTGCCCTCAGGGAAGGTCAATCCCAGGGGGAGCAAAGACAAGGTGAATCGACTCCATCAGGGCACCAGGACCCCAAGTCGAAAGGCAAGGCGGTCGCTGAAGAAGGTAACTTGAAGGTACTTTTCGCAAGCCCTCAACAAACCTTATTTGAAGACTCTACCTCTCAGGTAGTGATTACTTCAGAATACCAACTTCACATCCCTTCAATAACCTAAGGTCGACTGGAGTGGGTATCTGCTCAACCCAGCTCCTGTACTCAAACAGACCAGCAGATGTCTCAGCTTAAGGAGTCGCTCGACCAGACTAGAGTAAAAATTCCTCTTCGTACCTCTAGTGGTGGTGAGTTTGACTTCCTTTCTGAAGCTGAAAGACTCGAGGCATTAAGG
>NW_020202056.1:9226-10833 GCF_001531365.2 Cynara cardunculus var. scolymus
AAGCTGAAAGACTCGAGGCATTAAGGGCTGAAGAAGAGCTAGAGCTTCAAAGGAAGCAGACTTAAGACAGCTTAAAGCTGGCCAAGTCTCTAGCTGCTAAAGTCCTTCCCAAGAAAAAGTCCAAGAAAACGGTGAGTGCTGTCCAATCCCAAGCTAAACTTCTTTCTATGTCAGAAGCTAAACGCAAGAAGAAGCTGAAGCTTATGGACAAGGATAAGCAATGGAGCGAAGCAAAGCTGAAAAAGAGACTCAGTCCCCGCCCAATCATCAGCGTCAGCATCAGCGGACGATCCAAAGACGGTGGAACTCTTGTCTCAATGCTCATCACCAGGGACAATCTTGATGCCATTACCGGGTATCCTTCCTACCTAGGCCGCTATGGATACAGCGAATGGATGGAGATCAGACAAGCCATTAAGCAATCCAAGTCGAGATACAAGACAATTATCAAGGACACCATCAACAAGCTCATCAAAAGAATGTCCAGGTATGTCAAGGTCCCTGACCGGCCAACTCTAAAGATAGGTGGGAAGAAGAAAATAAAGCTCTCTGATCCAAATGAAGGACCATCCCTAAGGAACGAACATGAAACAAAGTTCTCCTTAGATGAAGTCCTGAAGGGTCATATGAGTGTTGACATTTCTATGCTGAATCTTGCCTTGCCAGATAAGGGTCCCTATACACCCAACTCTGTGCATTTTAAACCTGAGTTAGGAGTTATATTCCTTGACTATGAAGGTGAAGTCAGATTTCAGAGAATGTCAGAGCTACGTCTATGTCCAATGGATCACTTGGTGTATCTTTTGCTCGGGATAGATGATAGCATGCCTGGAAGAGTCCTCGATCTGAGGATACGAAGGGAATTTCTACGTCGAAAAAACCTTGGTGAAGATGTACCTGATTACATAGATCTAAGTGTTCTAGAATAAGATTCTCTTTGTAACATCAATCCACTCTTCCTTGTAACTTCATGTACTATATCTCCTTTCAGTGATTATTCTTAAATTATATACGATCTGGACATGTACTATAATACTTGTATTATTTCCATTGTTTAATAAAATGAGTAATCCATGTACTTCACTGAAAAATATCCCTGAAAAAAGTAATAGGGACACAAGTCTATGAGTTCAAATGTTACTTTCATCATTCACTGACAATCTATAAGTCAGTGAATAAGCTTTCAGTTTCAGTTTCCGTACTTGTAATTTTTTTAGATATAACTTAAGAAAACTTCTCAAGTTGAGACTGAACAAACTGAAAAAGATCCCAAAATAGTAAAAAGGGACATGTACTTTATATGTAACTTTTCYTTACTATTATTTGATAAGATAACTTTCTTTATGTTATCTTGTTATCATCAAATAGGGGAAGATTGTTGATCATCTCTCTCAGTGATTTGATGATAATCCCTTTTATCTATCGATGTAATTTTCTTTCTGTATTTTCAGTTCCAACGATCATACGCTGAGTATGTTCAGTGGTCGCTGAGAAGCTTGTTTTGTAAATCTCAGAGACAAACAATACTTCAAGAAGACAACACTCACACCAAAGAACCTTCAGCGAATGTCGAAGACTGAAACTGAAGATTAGAGACTGGCGAGTAC
>NW_020202056.1:11351-21511 GCF_001531365.2 Cynara cardunculus var. scolymus
AATCTTGTAAAATCTGTATTGATCTTCTCTATCAATATATATTTTAAATTTGAAAACTCTGTGTTTGTATTCATCCCCCCCCCCCTTCTACAAACTATTGCTTATCTTGTAAACCCTTTCGGGACCAACATCATGGTATGAAGAAACAAAGAAATCAGTCTAGTAAAGGTACAATGGTGTTATCACAAGTGTTCAGAGGCTATGTGGGAATTAGAATCTGAAATGAGAACTTTTTACCCTTCGCTGTTTGATTGAATGAATTTCGGGACGAAATTCTTTTAAGGGGGAGATAATGTTATAACCGGGTTTCAGACAACTTGGGTTGAGGTAACCTATACGTGATTATTATTTGAATTACGTGACAACATGCATGATTATTTAATTAAATGCATGAGTGGTATGCATATATGTGAAAAAGGTGATATGATGCATACATGAATTATGTGGGAGTGTATTTGATATGATACATGCATTAGTTTAATTATTTTAATATGTGAACATGCGATATTTTCAATGTGAAGTAAAGAGGGTTTTAATATATTACAAGATCCATCGCCGAAACTATTTTGCAATTCCCAAATATCAATCAATCAGATTATCTTCTCTAAAAATTAGAATCAAAGTAGAGAGAGAATTTCTCCAAGCTTTTGAATATTATTTCTTGAAAAGTCATTAGAAAGTAATTAGATCAACTCCTAATTACATCATTAAGCAACCTATTTATACTAAGAAAACAGTAAACACTAACTATTACAAAATAGGAGAAACCTGCTTGAATACAACAATAAAGCACCACATTGAACCCAACATTCTCCCCTTTGGATTCAAGCAAGGGAAAAGGTAAACCTTGATTTTCTAATTCCCAAATGCGTTTCAATTCTTCTCAAAGCACCCCGATACTGCAATTTATCATCCAACAGATTTAACGCACTGATCAGAAGATACCTTTCTTTCGGATTCAATCTTTCCTTTACCGCAACTTTATCATTATCGGCTTTAATTCTCTCAAGAGCCCGACGCACCAACTTTATACTACCATCACAGTACTTATCCAGCTCACTGAACCTCATAAATCTTTTTGTTCTGTCTGCACCATCATATACCACTCCAAACTCCGGATCTTCGAGAATAATATAGAGAGGATAGCCTTCAATATCTTCAATGTCTTGATATGGTCTCTTCAAGTTTATGATCTTCTGGCTACCTTCAAAGCCCATTTGAACATCAATGACCAAAGACACTTTAACATGGCTCTTCAAATATCTTTTTATTGCTTCTAGAGCGACGACTGCTCCTTCTCTTCTGACAGTAAGATTCCGAAGTTCGTGATAAAGATGTTCCAGATCTTCAAGATAAAGATTTGAGAAATCAGCTTCGCTGAACGTCTATACGTGTCAATCTTGCCTTGTAACAGTGAAGACTGGATACCAAACTCTAGGGAGTTTATTTGCATCAATATTCTTGATGGACACTATATGATGTCTGGTTTGTACTTGACTAATAGGTAGGCGCTTGGCTTTAAGAAAATGCTTGTACTCCGTTCGATATTCTCGAGTCTCAAGATGAATCCCGAGATTTCTATCACCACATAAAGCTTTGCGAAGACGAATAAAAATGCCAAAGTAGATATCCTCAGGATAAGGTTCTCTAATCTGAGCCCTGTCAAACCCTGGAACGTTAGCTCGAATTGAAAATGGCATATAATTCTTGGAAAATATCTCTGTAGGGTCGAACGCCATCTTCGAAGTATCAGAAACGCCTTGAGAAACTGTGGTGGGATGTTCAGCAGCAGTTTGATTATCAGCCTGAAACGGAAAGATAAGATCATCTTCATTGATGTCGGTTTTAAAATCAAAGTATATATCAGTTGATTCATCAATGTTGTCTATATCTTCTCCAAAATCTTGAACTCCACCCAGTTCTCTTGAAAATACTTCGTTGAATCCAACATTGGAAGACAAATCCAGTAGCAGCCTTGTTTCTACAGTGGAGTCCACCAGCTTTTCAACCATTGGCTCGATCGTAGGATTTCTCTCCACGGCTGTCACCTTCTCAGCTGATACTGGGCCAGTAGTCATTTCTCTTGTTCTTTCTAGAACAGGACTTTCTTCAGCAACATTTTCAGAATCTGGCTCTCCAGCAACTCCTTCAGCACAAACTGATGACTTAACCAACCTTTGTCGTATCTTCTCCCCCTCATGGTGATCAGGATCGTCCTGATCATCATGCCTTTTTTCCAAAGAGGTGGCTTGAGCTCTGCAAGTGTCTTCCAAGGTTGATATCCTTTCGATCAAGGCATCAATGGAATTCTGCATTAATGACAGTGCACAAGTATTGGATGCAATTAAAGTTCTAACTTTGGAAATATTAGCTGCTACAACATCTTGGAAAGGAAAAAATTTTGAGGCCCTCATGATAGGATTCTCATCGACTAGCTGTCTTAGGAGCCCAACCAAATCTGCGTCTACCGCATCGGGATTCTGGCTGAAAATTAATTTCACATACAGAAGCGATTTCAACTCATCCACCGTTTGTTCTTGTGCCCTTGGAGGTTCAGGAGCAGGCGGTGGTGACGACACAGACGGTTGATCTTCAATTGTTGGCTCTTTTCCCTTCAACATTCGCTTCAGATTCAAAGTTTGTTCCGTCATAGTATCCTGGACAGCCTTTAGGGCTCCATCCAAATATTCCCTTGACACGAAATCAGGTAAACTAACACCTGGATCATTTAGATTACCAGTTGTAACAACAGTTGAGAAAACTATTGTGCCTACGTTCAGTGTTGGCAGAATGGTAACACTGATAGGACTTCTGACCTGTCCTTGTGAAAAGTCAATAGACTCCACTCTGGTTGTTCTGGCTAGTTCACTAAGAATAGCGGTTTGAGCAACAGATGCTCTAGACTCATGTGTACCTATGTGTATCAGCGCTAGACTCGAGGTGTACTGAATTGATGTCGTAGGTTGGGGCAGAGGCCTACTAATTTCAATATCTGCATTCTCCAATTGAGAAGCAGATAGATTATGTGCTATTTCCCCGTGAGAAGATGAAACAATTGCCTATTGAGAAGCAACTGAGTGGCTAGGGGGTGTGCAATTGCATAGCTGAGCTAGCTATGCTTGTTTCAATATTAACATTCAACACATGAATGTCAATAGCAGATGTGGGTGCCTGGCTAAGTGTATCGGCTGGGATAGGAGCATGTTCTTTGTTTTGAGCTCCACACTCACCGTCTCCATTTTTTTCCTTCCCCTTCACTCAACCTCTCAACATTTTCAACTTGTACTCCCTCATCTTCTTCAACTGGTATATCATCCAATAAACGATGCAGTTCATCGTAATCATTGTCGAATTCATCAAGATGCAATGATAAGCTTTGTAGACTCGGGCGAGTTTGCTGATCTTGAGTTTCAGCAAAAATATCAACAAGATTATCAATGATTCCTCCCACTTTAATATTTTGAGAAATAGTAGTATGAGTAGCATCATTATCATCATCATCATTACTGTTACCAGTCTAAGTTGCCTCATCATCATCTGATATCTTCCGAGCTTGAAGAAAAAGCAGTGGAAGTACTTTATGTTGAAGTTTTATGCAGATCAGAGTCTCCCCTCGACATACTACCCTCTCATTCACATTTTCCCTCCGCACACAAGCCTGTTCAGGTACCCTATGTGCCTGAACTGTCTCTTCTACATCTAAACCCTCTCGCTCAGCTGAGACATGGATTGATCTCGGGGCAAGTTCAACCGGTTATGGCCGAACTATATAATCTATAAATCTCCTATAGTCAATCACACACTAAGCACTCTGATCAGCATAGGCAAATAACTCAGGTGGGATCTCCATGATAGAATTCAAGTCCTCAACTTCAGTATGCGAACGAATACATTGCATGATGAACGATGGCACAACGTCACTGTTTGCCCTAGCCGGAATGTCGTCATTTGTGTTCATCATAGCTTTAATAACGAGTTGAAGGAATCTTTGAAAAGGCACAAACTTTCTAGCTTTTGACGGAAATCTTTTAGCGTTGACCAACTCCACCAGTTCGTTCCAGATAATCAGCGCATAGTCGTAATGGTGATTGAATACAGCCCCATGGAAGAACTTCAGGAATGTACTGCTGCATGTATCAATCCCAGCAGTCTTTGACGTTAGACACCGGTTCAGAATTGAAAACAACAAGTGCCATATGGATGGAAGAAAACGTTTTTTGAATTTAGATGCATTAGTTAACTTTTCCGAGTATCCTAATCTTCAGATATCTCTACACAGTTCTTTATCTGTAATTAATGGTTCAAATCCGGAGGAAGTTGGTCCTGGTAATCATAGAATTCTCCGAAGTTTTTTCAAAGCTAGACGACTCAAGTAGTCATCAACATTCCCTTCAAAATAGTAGACATCACCTTCTTTTAACTAAGATAAGGTGTGCAAGAATTGTTGTAAATATACCATCGGGACTTCAACAATAGCGAATAGGGCATATGCAATGTGATGTCCAGGAAGTATTTTAGGGATGATTCTGTATTCACAAGACATATCGAAGTTGAAGTGGTGGTTATTTGGTTTAATTTCAAGGTATAGGCATTGAGGAAGAATGGATTCATCTGGGGCAGGTATATTTGTTGGCTGAATTGGGTTGTTAAGGTTATCATATCTGATTGAGGGGATATAAGATTCATCATCAGATCATTGTTGTTGCTCAACCATTTTCCTATAGAATACAAAATGTTAGATCCACAAATGAAATAATCTTTCACAATACCAACACTAGAAATAAACCTAAACACACGATTTACTAAAAAAAATTGTAATTCCATCAAAAAGCTAAAAAAAATTCAAAGTAAAAAAAATTCAAAAGTTAAAAAAAAATTCTCATACGCACAAACAAAAAAGAAATACTAAGACTTAAAAAGAATAAGAACAGAAACTAAACCTAAAAAAATTAAAAATAAAAAGAAATTCAACACTAAAAATAAAGAAGATAAAAGAAAAATAAAAAAATATCACCCGGATTTACAATCCGGATGAGAAGAAAAACAAAAAAAAATTTAAGTCTAAAAATAAATCGGACAAGACAACAAAGCTAAACCAGTTAAGGTTGATCGGAGTAAACTCTGATCACCGTCAACTCTGATCACCGTCTCCGGTGACTAAACCGATCAACAAAACGAAAAACAAAACCCTAAGTCTAAATCGATTACTAAATTGATCAAAAACTCTAAAACGAACAAAAACTTAAATCGAACAAAACCTAAATCTAAGAACAGTCCAAAATCGAAACCATTTGTTATTATTAAAGATCTTGAGCGATATAAGGTTCTTAAAGGGTTTATATTCAGATTCAACAGTTCAAATATTATGTCCAAACATTATTAACATGTAGTTCGATCATTAAGTCCAAATAGTTAATCCAAACAAAGAATCGAGTCCAAATGATATGGTGTCAAACCTTAGAAACAGAAATAAGAATCAAAGAAGAAGACGACTTTGAGCGATTTGATCGTGCGATGAAGATGATGAACAGTGATAAGTGATTAGAATGAAAGTAAAAAGTGAAAAGTAAAAATCGGACGAGTATATATAGGAAAGAAAAAGACCCTTCAACTGCTAATCCGAACAAAGAGATGTCCGGATTAAGATAAATCGAACAAAGGGTTGTCCGATTTAGACTTCACTCACACCACTAAGTCAATAAACCGGATGTAAATCGAATGACTCGATGAGCGATAAATGCTCAAATCGCACAACACAATGAAGACAAATCGCACAAACGCCAAGCGATGTAGATTTAAATCGCAGAATACGACAACCGATTCACACTTAAATTGCAAAAAGCTACAAGAGATTTACTTAAATCGCACAAAGCGACAAGCGATTTATACTAAAATCGCACAACTCCTTGAGCATATCTAATCTTATCCGGATAAGAGTTTATCGAATAACCTTTTGTCCTGATTAGCCTAAATCGAACACATCTTTGTCAGGATATGAGATATATCGAACAAAGTGTTGTCCGGATTTGTCTAAATCGGTCAAACACTTATTTTTTTAAACTCTAAATCTTCAAAAATAAAAAGATATTGTAACATTACCTGTAAGAAAAAATTTAAAAAGTTAGTACATACAGACATGCTTACTCCCCCTCAAAAATTGAATCAGTAAAATACAAACAAAATTCAACACTCCCCTCAAATATAGATTCCACCATCAAATAAGTTTAAATCACAGTAAAAAATTGAAATATTGATTTGTATTAAGAAATACAGATATTTTGAACAAATGTATTTGACTCAAACATAGTTCAATAAATTGAACTGTTTTTAAGAAAAATTCAAATTTTCAAATTTAACATGCCTAACTTATATACAAGAAAGCTGAAGCGTTTTTCATCTAAAGCTTTCGTAAATAAGTCAGCTAGTTGAAATTTTGTATTTACAAAATACAATTCAATAGTTCCTTTATCAACATGATTTATTAATAAAGTGATACCGGATATATATATGTTTGATCTTAATGTGTTGAACAAGATTACAAGATATAGCGATAGCACTTTCCGAATCACAATAAATGGAAATTTTATTAAAATGAAAATCGTAATCTTTGAGCTGTGTCTGCATCCAAAGTACTTGAGAACAACAGCTAGTAGCAGCTACGTATTCTGCTTCAGCAGTAGAGATGGATACACAGTTTTGTTTCTTGGAAGCCCAACTTACGAGTTTATCTCCCAGAAATTGTAGGTGACCCGACGTACTCTTGTTGTCCAACATACACCCTGCATAATCTGCATCTGAGTATGTTGTTAGTTCAAAGCTAGTACCCTTTGGATACTAGAGTCCAAGACTGGCAGTCCCATTCAGATAATAAAAAATGCGCTTAACGACACTTAAATAGGACTTCTTTGGATTAGCCTGATATCTGGCACAAAGATGTGTTGAAAACATAATATCTGGTCTACAGGACGTTAAATACATTAAAGAACCAATCATGCCTCTATATGTTTTCTGATCTACAGCTTTTCCAGATGGATCAGCATGTAGTTTTGTACCATAAGTCATAGGTGTTTTACTAGATGAACAATTTTCCAAATTAAATTTCTTCAAGATATCAAAAATATACTTTGTTTCATAGATTAAAATTCCTGAATATAATTGTTTGACTTTAAGACCTAAAAAGAAGTTCATCTCACCCATCATACTCATTTTAAAATGAGAAACCATTAAGGCAGAAAGGTTTTTGCAGTATTTTGGGTTCGAAGATCCAAATATTATATCATCTACATAAATTTGTATCAAGATAATATCTGACTTCTCCTTTTTAATAAAGAGAGTTGTATCAATGTTACCTTTCGAGAAACCTGATTTTACCAGAAATTCTAATAAGATATCGAATTAGGCTCTCGATGCTTGTTTAAGACCGTATAAGGCTTTGTCAAGAATATATACATGATCATGTTTTGACTCATCCACAAAACCTTCCGGTTGAGCAACATAGACTTCTTATTTGAGAAGACCATAAAGATATGCCTTCTTGACGTCCATCTGATACACCGTGAAATTATTGTGTATAGCATACGCCAAAAACATCCTTATAGATTTGATCCGTGCTATCGGAGCAAAGGTTTCATCGTAGTCAACACCTTCTTGCTGATACTATCTTTTGCGACAAGCCATGCCTTATTTCTAACAAGAACTCCATCTTTATCTTTTTTATTCACGAAAACCCACTTTGTACCGATAATCGTCTTATTACTGGGACGCGAAACCATTCTCCAGACCTTTAATGCTTCAAACTGATTCAGCTTCTCTTGCATCGCAATTATCCAGTCCGGATCTGCTAAGGCTTCAGACACCTTAGTTGGTTCAATATTGCTTAAGAAAGTGGAGTAAAGACACTCATTTTCAAAAGTAAACCGAGTACGAGTAGATGCAGTTGGATCACCAATAATTTGATGTATTCGATGATCTCTGGTCCACTTTTTGCTATGAGGTAGAGTATATGAACTTTGATATGAATTTTGATCAGTATAAGCATTGGGGGAATTGTTCGCAACCGGTTCAGGTGAAGGTTCAATGTTTGGAACTGAAATAGGCTGAATATCTGATTGAGGTAAGGTATTTTCATCTTGAACGACCGACACCTCTGGAAAATTAGTATTTGAGCCCTCTTCACACTGAACTGGACAATCAGGAGTTTCTATTTGTATTTCTTCATCAACATCTTATGATTCTCCTTCAATTTCAGTTACTGGAACTTCAGCAATTGGAACAGATAACTGTTGTTCAGATTGAACATTCCTGGACATATCATTGGACTTTTTAGGTTTATTATCAAAATATTCATCGTAAAAATTCTTAAACAAAGAATCTAAATCAAAAAGATTAGAATTTGAAGATTCATTGTTATCAGCCTTCCGCGAAGTACTAATTATCATACGGGTTTTGAACCGTTTTGTTCAGAAGCCACATCAATCACTTCATCAAATGATACGTTGAAGCTCTCATTGATGATTTTCGTCCTTTTGTTGTAGACCCTGTATGCAGCAGACGTTTTTGAATATCCTATGAATACAGCTTCATCAGCCTTCACAACGAACTTACCTCTGTCCTCTCGGTCATTTAAAATAAAACCCTGCAACCAAATACTCGAAAGAATTTGATGTTAGGTATTCTTTTATTAATAAGCTCATATGGAGTTTTACCAAACCTTTTATGAATTAAAGATCGGTTCTGGGTAAAACATGCAGTAGCCACAGCTTCAGCCCAATGAAATAATGGAAGCTTTGAACATGTCAAGAGTGTACACGCTGCTTCCACCAAATTTCTGTTTTTGCGTTCTACGACACCATTTTGTTGCGGTGTGCGGGTTGCTGAGAAGGTATGTGAGATACCATGATTTTCTAAAAAGGAGCCGAGAGTGTTGTTCTTGAATTCAGTTTCGTTATCAGTTCTGATTTTCTGAACTTTCAGTTGTAAATTGGTTTGAACATTCTTCAAGAAGAAAATAATAGTATCAGCCGCTTCATCTTTTGTCCTCATAAAATGAACTCATGTATATCTGTATAAGTCCCAAACAATCAATCTTCTATTAAATCTTCAATCAACAATGGCAGAAATGATATTTCATGTAAAAACACTTAGAAGGAGTAGAAAGAAAAAGTCAATGCATTCAATCTTGGTCAAACTCTCAATACGTATACTGAATGTTTACAATGAAGCTCTTTCTAAAAATACAAGACATCACCCTTTATATAGGGTCAAACCTCTAGACAAAGGTCAAAGTCAAACAATCTAATAAAAGTCAAACACGATGACTATTACACAATTATAGACAAAATAAACTTTCAAGACGATACAATTTTACACTAATTTTCAGTCCTAACATTCTCCCCCTTTGTATTCAGACTTGAAAGAATTTCTGCGCTTTGAGTCTTGTTTGAACTTTGAAGCTTTAAAAACACTATGTCTTCTTCAAAAACAATCTTCAACATGAAACTTCAGACAGTTATTTGTTGAGAAATATCTTCTAACATTCTCCCCCTCGAATATAGAACCGCGATGATCTTCTCTTTTGACAATGTAGATCAGAAACAACAAAAATCTTCAGAAACAATGTACATGATGTGATCTTCAAAGAATCTTCAAACAACAAATCATAAATTTTCTCTTTGAAAAGAAAACTTTGTTGGTAAACTTTTGAAATGATGATCTTCTCATTCAAAAACTCTCAGACATTGTACCATCAGAATAATCTTTTATGATCATCTCTAGTCGCACTCCTTTAGAGTCTTTTGCCATCATTGAATATACTCCCTCTTGATCTTTACATCAAATTCCCCTTATAATGATTGGAATTGGACATTTCATTCATTATTACATACTCCCCCTTATGATGAAATGAGAATCATGACATCATACACAAGAATGAATGAAATCCTCTGCGAAAGCCGTCAATTCATGAAATTGTAAGTAGATCTTTTCAAATCCACTTATTTAATCTTTTTAGATTAAGGGAATGGGAAAAAAACAACCAATTTCAACGAATGAAATTGTTTTCAATCTTATAAAAAGATTGGCCTGTGAGTATAACATATATACTATGTACTACAGACGTACTGTATATATGAGACTTTTTGATGCTCATCTCACCAAGTCTT
>NW_020202056.1:21916-36013 GCF_001531365.2 Cynara cardunculus var. scolymus
TTATTCTTTTGATCCTGACACAACTCTCGTCAATTCTTTTGGCTCACAACAACTACCCTCTCATTTTCATTTTAAACTCAACACACAAACCCTTTTGTATATAAAGCTCATTCAGATATGGTTGTCCTCTTGGGTAGGTCGGTCGGTTCTGACATTCCATAAAGGTATTTCTGATAAGCACCCGGTCCCTCCTAAAAATTAGTATTATGCACAGTTGATCACAAGCAGTTGATCAAAAATATTATATCAGATAAAGAACAATGATCAGATAAAATTGATTAAGAAAAATATATCTTTTAAGCACAAACAATGAAGGAACGATCAAATTATTCGGTATGCGAGAGAAATGAATGAAGATCTGTAAGTACGAGTTTACAAATTCTGATTAAAAAAAATGAAATGTATATCAATCAAGAAAAAAAAATCAGAAAAATCAACATTTGAATACAAACGAGTGTATTATCACCGAAAAAGATTTTCATATAAGAGACGTGATAATAACGGTTTGAAGAATAGCTGAAATGGGTATTGGAGTTACGTACGACGATAAATTATGCAAGTAAAATCTCAGGAAATACCTGATCAGAAAGTGTACTCGTTTCCCAAAAAAAATTACTATGCGAAAACATTTATTGAACTTTCTAGAGACTTCCCCTAGAAAGTAGATTATACAAATGTTTCAATTAAGCTCAAAAATAAAGGAAACATTTTAAGCACGGGTCCTAAACTGTGTGTTTAGAAACCACACTCGGTATAGCACGGATCCTGAACTAAATTGTTCAGAAGCCTTTGTTGGACAGTATACAACTCCCCCTGCATTAGTGTATCAAAGAAAGGATATTCTGATCAGGACAAACTTGACACACCTGCAAAACCAGATTAAATAGATTTTGGTACCCAAATGAATTTGGGTCCTATTTTGTTAGTATCGGGCTGGGGTATGTTGTAACTTCCAAACCATCTATCTCTATTTGATATCTTCTTTTTAGCACTTTTAACTGGATGATCAGAAATAAAATATGATCCATACCAGTTATTGTGATCATACATGTTCTTACCTTTCCAATATTTCTGATATATGTTGTTTGTACTCCATCTGTTGTATATCTTCTTGTTCACAAAATCTGTTGATTTACATGTGGAGCACATGATCCTTTTCTTGCTAAGATTTATCAAGTCGGAATTGGATCTCACAAAACAAGGAAGATTATTAGAAGCAACAGGAGTACATGATGAAACAGATTCAGATTTACTAACCCAAATGCTTTTAATCTTAGAAGAATAATTAGGTGATCCGATAAGATACCCTTGATAATACTGATTAGAAGAACGAGAATAGTTTATAGAAATAGTTGATTTAGGCTGCTTGAATAATTGTTCGATTTGGAACAGTCATAGAAGCTGGTTTTACACTGAGATAGAGAACCAATTGATCTTTGTTCACAAGAAAAGTCTTTGACTTTCTAAAAAAGCTGGTCTCTTTCAACAGTAACTTAATCAAATTTATTTTTAAGTTTTGTTCTCATCTTTAGCTCAGTTTCAAGGTCTGTTTTCAGATCAGACAATTTCTTTGTAATGTCCAGGAGTTTACCTTCTAACTCCTTTTTAAGCATTTCAAACTTCTTCTTCTGATTATTAAACTCTCTTCGCTCTTCATCTGAGCTGCTTTTATCATTCTCAGAAGCAATGTCAAGCCACTTTTTCTTTTCAGCAAGCTCCTTAACAATAGCTGTATATTTCTTTGAAGTATTTCTCTTCTCAAGAGCAAGTTGTTTTTTCTCTTCATCTAAAGCCTTCTGCTTTAGAGCAACGCTTTCAGATAATTTATGTATTTGGCTCTGACATTCTTCTGTAATGTCTTTCTTCTCTTTATCATTCTTGGCACGTTCCAAGATGATTAGCTGCTCAAAATCATATATTTGTTTTAATAGCATTTTGGCGTTTAGCTCGAGAGGGTTTATCTTATCTTCAAAAGATATGCATTCAGCTCCAAACCTTTTCTCTAATTCACACATTCTCTTCTTCTCCTTTTCAAATTTATTCTTTCAGAACTTAAACTCTTCTCAACTTTCAGAGCTTTTTCCTTCTCTAACTCCAGTAATTTCTGTAACTCACTCAACTTACTCTTAGATTTATAAAAATTTTCAGTTAAGTCCTCTGTCTCTTTACTATTCTTCCCAAAAGAATTCCTCTCAGTTTGCAACTCTTGAAGTTTATTAAACATATCTTTATTAGCTTTACTCCAAGTTTTCAAATCATCATCATAATCTTTCGTCACAGAACTCAGAGTTTTCTCAAGTTTATTAATCTTATTCACGAAATCATTCTCAACTCTTTCCAATGATACTTTATGTTATTTTTGTAAATTCGCAATAAATTCCACATTATCATGATTCTCGTCAAACATGTTAAGATATTTCTTCTTATAACTCTGTAAGCACTTGTCCAACTCTGTAATTCTCTCTTTCAACTCCATATTCTCTTTCTAAAGAAAATCTGCCATTAAGAAAATTAAGATTGATCAATTAAAGAATCTATGCAGTTCAAGAAAAATGATTAAAGAAATACAATTTAAAAAAAATTCACACAATTCCTAGAAATTCAATCAACAATATGATCTTTGAAAAAACAAATTTGAGACAAAAACTAAATCTAGACAAGGTAACCAAATAAGTCGGTTAAGTCACTGCCAAAATTGCTTACCACTCAAGTCCTTATCCGATCAAAGTTGAAACACTAGGTATATATCGCTCAAAAGGTGAAGTCTAAATCCGGTTAAGATCGCTCAAAGCATAGACAAGTCCGCCTGTCAAGTCCCTCACTACATGGATGAATATCGCTCAACTCTCAATAATTCTTATCTGCTTGATCACTGCATGGTTAAGTAAATCGCTCAATGCTATGTTAAAGTCCGCTCAAAGTCGCTCAAACACTTCTTGTAAATCAATCAACACATTCACTGTCTAAATCTACTCAAGACTGATTTAAAATGGTCACAGCTTGAAGCTTAATCTGCTCAAGTCACAACCTCTAATCCGCTTATTGCATGGATGTTTAAATCAGGTCACTGCAACTTCAAGTCTGCTCAACACAAGTTGCTAAACCTCACAAGAAACAGCTTCTATTCACTCACCAAATAGCTTCTAAAATTGCTCAACACAGGCTGCTCAACATAGGCTCTAAATCACTCAAAGCTGTGCATGAAACCAATCAATGCATGAAATAAAATGCTCAAAGTCTTTACCTTAATCCGCTCAAAACTCAGCCTTAGTCCGCTCAAAGCATGGCCTATATCCGCTCAAAGAAGGTATGCATGAAACTTTAAGTCGCTTATTGCATGAAGTTAATCCGGTCAAGTAACAGTCTTAAATCGCTCAATATGATGCTTTAATCCGCTTACCAAACTGCCTAACTCGCTCAGTACTATGGTTCTAATCCGGTCACTATATGAGACTTAATCCTGTCAACATCACTCAAGCGGTGTGGCTAAATCGCTCAAATCAAGGTGAAGACTGCTCACTTCATGATCTTAAATCGGTCAAGAGAGAGAGCTAAATCGCTTACTGCATTGAAGATAATCCGCTCAATAAACAGCCTCTAAATCGCACACCTAATGGATCTAAATCGCACACCACTGTTTCTTATCCGGTCAAGAAATCTGCTCAATACACAGCATTAAATCGCTTAACACAAAGCAGTAAATCGCTCAACACTTTTTGTAAACCACTGGTTTTTTATCTAATCAAAGCATGGTCTTAAATCACTCAAAATATGTTGTTTAAATCGCTCAAGACAGACTTTGAATACAGTCAAGTCTGCTCACTGCACAACATATATTAACTCACTGCACAACATATATTAGCTCACTGCACAGTGTAAATCGATCACCTCTCAATATCTATACTATCTTATTAAGTAAATTTAGCCCAAGCCTTACAGTCTTAAAATACTAAATGACCAAGACGCCCTTTATACTACCATCATTCACTTTTTCACTTTTTCACTTTTTCACCCCTCCTCTCCTTACATACACTCACCCCTCACATACACTCACCCTCTCACAACCGATTTTTTTTTAATTATAATTTTAAATTTACACTTTATATCCCTATAATTAGTTAAATAATTTATTTTACGTCCTTTACTTTTAAATGTTTTATTTTAAACTTTTATCAAATTAACATACATAATCGTATATCAATTAAAACATGTTTAAAAAATACATTTTTATTTTAACAAGTTACACCATTATAATCGACTCGTTAATACCTTCGAAATGAGTCCAATATTGAATAGTTTTTGACTTAATTATATTATTATATATTATATATACTGTGGAAAAATATTTTTAATATTTATGATTTATATTTTTATATTTTATATATATATATATATATATATATTGGGTTTAGTCTGTAACACCCCGCTAAAACGGAAACACGAGGCACAATAGGTAAGTATTTCATAGCTCCAATCGATAGATAACACCATTAGAGTACATAATCCATGGAAATTTACAAATTCAATTTTTTTACTGTTCACGATAAAAACAACATTTAGTACAAAATGAGAATTCTAAAAAATTGTGAACAGGTGTTATCGCATGAGAACTTCCAAAACTTTCATTCTCACTTAATTTCCTGAAAAGCATGAAACATAAAACGACGTCAACTATAAAGAGTTGGTGAGTTCACGGATTTTCATATGCACAAAATATTTATAATACATAAATCACAACTTGCAAACTTATACATAACATGCACAATATAAATGTAAAATTTTCCATCGATGCTTAGAAACTTGAGACGCTACAGAGCCTTACCTGACCAATGTGCCCCATTAGTTTACGAACTACCATAAGTGGCCCGTTCACACACTTAGGTATCACGGTTTGTATAAGTACTACTTCAGCGGTGGCCCTTTCGCACACATGAGTAGACTTATGAAAAACCTAGATAATGTGCACCCTTTTCTGGGTGGGACTGTCAACACAATAGCGACTATCCACAATCACCACGACTCGGGGACGTGCCCGGGTTAACTAGTAGCGTGTACGGACGGGGACTTTTTGAAATATCATATCAAACACATCAATTTATCATTTATAGGTAGTGCAATAACAATCGATTTTTCATGATTTTCACAACATTTGACTAAACAGTTCTTTAGCCCATTGGTTTTGCAACTAAACAGTATAGTTTGCATTCTTTCATGCTTTCCCCAAATAAAAAAATAACTAAAAGCAGTAACAGTTGGGCCATGAAAACTCACAAGTTTGCAGATTAATATCCAAGGTTTTAATGAGGCTTAGAGCTCCAATATCCGCACTAATGTCCTTAACACCCGAAATCCAATAGTTAGATCACCCATCGAGTCTCGATAAAGATAAAGTAAAATTATACCTTATGTAATGCCAATAAGCTTTTATGGGTTAAAGTTGATTCCCTTTTTAATTGTTCTTAAAAAAATAACCCAATATTTATTTATATAAAAGAAAAGGTTTTTGCACAAAAAGTTACTATTTGGACATAAATACATATTATGTTCCTGGACTCTTGGTTTCACCAATCATTGTCAAAGGAACCTTTCAAAAATCATTTTACTTTTAACTTTTATAACCACAAAAGTCATTGTTGTTAGACATCTTTTGTCCAACAACATTATTTTAGCTTCTAAAGTTTTATATTAAACATTTAAATGCTCAAAACTCAATATTTTTGAGTGAGACCCGAAATAGTAAAACAACAACTAATCAAAGCAAACTCCAAAAGAAATCAAATATTTTAGGTTGATATTAAAGAATATAGTTGACATGATTGTTAGAAGCAACCTGTCAGTTTCAAAATGTCATTTTTATTGGTTAAATACTACATGCAACGTGGTTTTATCCCATTTTCTTGAGTTCTAAGTTCATAGATCATAGATTATCATCATTTTGAAGACATTTTCATGTCTTTGATGAATAATCTCCTATCTTAGTTTCTCCAGAAAATCTTTGAGCTCACAGCGAATAAAGAAATGAAGAACATAAATGGTAAAATACAAAGATAATAAAACTAATCTTATTACCTTTTTCTTGCTATCTTTTGAAGGTTTGAATGTTCTTCAAGATTTAAATAATCTAAGACGATTTTGGAAAATGGATTCGGCTGTGAGGAAGTCGAAAGGTTTAGAGAGAGAGAGGGTGTGATACCAAATGAAGGTGAAGTGAAAGATTTTCAAAAGGAGTGGGGTTTTTATATGAGATTAAAGGGGTCGGCCCATTCAAGGCCCAAACCACCTTATTTTTAATTTTAATTTTTTTCTTATACAAATACAGCCCAATTAAATATTAATTTAAATACATTTTATCCAATACCGATAAAATTATTCAATATTAAATCAAAATTCCAAATTTTGTAAAAAAAAACATTTGTACATACAGTTGAAACTTTTATATTTTTTTAAAATTTGAATTTTATAATATCGACTTTATTTGTTTTAAGAGAATTTTTAATACATTTGGCATTACATATGTTACTTTATCAATTACCCGTTGAGGCAGGGTTTTCTGAACTATAATTTGGGAGCTAAGTCGATTGATTTTCTAATCAATAAGACTAGACCCTAGTGAATAAAAATTCTAAATATAAGAATCCTATAAAGATACTAACCTGATGCTCTGAAAATGACGGATGTCACAGTCTCCTCATGCCAGAAAAATTTCGTCCTGTAATTTGATTCCTCAATTCTTAGCTTTGGACCCGTTTGTGAATAAGTGAGGATACTTGTTTTTTTATAAAATCCTCTTTTTCCCATGTGTACTCTGGTCCATGTCTCGAGGTCCAATGAACTTTTACAATCAGGAGTTTGCTGCACCTCAACTGCTTAACTTCTCTATCCATAATTTCTATTGGTTTTTCAATGAAGCGTAGATGATCATTAATTTGGAACTCCTCCAATGGTAGAACCAATGTTTCATCGGTTAAACACTTTTTGAGATTTGATACATGAAATGTATCATGAATGGTGTTTAATTCTTGTGGCAAATTTAGCTTGTTTGCCACTGGTCCAACTCTTTTAGTTATTTCAAATGGACTAATATATCGGGGACCCAATTTGCCTCTTTTTCCAAAACGCATTATTCCTTTCCAGAGTGAGACTTTTAAGAGTAATTTATCTTCTTTTTGAAACTCTAAGGGTTTCCTCCGATTGTCAACATAACTTTTATGGCGATCTGTTGCAGCCTTGAGTCTATCCTTGATAATTACAATCTTGTTAGTAGTTTCCTGAACTACATCAGGTCTACTTAATTGTCGATCGCCGATTTCTAACCAACTGAGTGAAGATCTGCACTTGCATCCGTATAATGCTTCGTAAGTCGCACACTGAATACTGGCATGATAGATGTTATTGTACGCAAATTCAACTAACGGAAGGTGCGTATCCCAGCTTCCACCAAAATTTATGGCACATGCACGTAACATGTCTTCCAACGTCTGGATGGTTCTTTCCGTCTGCCCATCCGTTTGAGGGTGGTATGAAGAACTTAAATGTAGACGTGTACCCAGCCCTTCTTGAAGTGATTGCCAAAATCTTGACGTAAATCGATTGTCTCTATCCGATATGATAGAAAGAGGTTCCCCATGCCGAGTGATGATTTCATCGATGTAAATTTGTGCCAGTTTCTTCATCTTATAATCTTCTCGGATTGGTAGAAAATGAGCAGATTTCGTCAGTCGATCCATGATTACCCAAATTCTATCATGCCCTCTTCCAGTCCTAGGCAACTTAGTTATGAAGTCCATTGATATTTGATCCCACTTCCACTAGGGAATCTCAGGTTGTTGGAGTAGACCAGATGGTTTTTGTTGTTCAGCCTTGACCATTGCACAAGTTAAACACTTATTTACATACAGTGCAACGTCTTTCTTCATTCTAGGCCACCAATAGTGTTCCCTCAATTCCTTATACATCTTATCCACTCCAGGATGAATTGAATATTTTGATCGATGGGCTTCATTCAGAATTATGGATCTAAGATTGCCAATCTTAGAAATCCAAACCCTATTTCCCAAGTAATTCACTCCATCAGACTTCGATCGAAACTTAGTTTCCATGTGGTGCAGGGTCTCATTTTTCAAATTTTCTTCCTTTAGTGCTTCTTTTTGATCTTCGAGAATTTGTTCTTTCAAACTCGTGATTACTACTGCTCCCAAAGTTCGCACCCTTATTGGCTTCATTTTTTCTTTCCTGCTCAAAGCATCAGCTACTACATTAGCCTTGTCTGGATGGTACTTAATTTCGCAATCATAATCACTGAGCAGTTCAACCCGTCTTCTTTGCCTCATATTTAACATTTTCTGATTGAAGATGTGTTGAAGGCTTTTGTGATCAGTGAACACAGTGCATTTGGTACCATAAAGGTAGTGTCTCCAWATCTTAAGTGCAAATACTACGGCTCCTAATTCTAGGTCATGCGTAGTATAGTTYYTCTCGTGCACTTTGAGTTGTCTTGAGGCATATGCAATGACTTTATCTTTTTGCATAAGTACGCATCCTAATCCTTGATGTGATGCATCGCAATAGACCACAAAGTTTTTCGAACCTTCTTGTAATGATAGAATAGGTGCATTGCATAGCCTATGCTTAAGAGTTTTGAAAGCCTCTTCTTGTTTCTCTCCCCAAACAAACTTCTTGTCATTTTGAGTTAAGGCTGTGAATGGTTATGGTATCTTCGAAAAATTTGCAACGAATCGCAGATAATAGCCTGCCAAACCAAGAAATTGACGAATTTCCGTCGGGGTTCTTGGGGTTTCCCATTTCTTAATGGCCTCAATTTTTGAAGGATCTGCATGAATTCCTTTTTTGTTTACCACATGTCTAAGAAATTGTACTTCACGAATCTAGAATTCGCATTTGGAGAATTTTGCATACAATTTATGGTCCCTAAGTAGCTCTAATATTAATCTTAGGTGTTGCTCATGATCCTTCTTCCTTCGTGAATAAATTAGTATGTCATCTATGAAGACGATTACAAATATATCCAGGTATGGTTGGCAAACCCTATTCATTAGATCCTTAAAAACAGTCATGACATTGGTTAACCCGAATGGCATAACCAAAAATTCAAAATGGCCTTACCGGGTTGTAAATGTTGTTTTAGGGATGTCCTCTTCTTGAATTCTCACTTGATGATATCCGGATCGCAGATCGATCATTGAAAAATATACAGCACCTTGAATTTGATCAAATAAATCATCGATCCTAGGAAGAGGGTATCGATTCTTTATAGTCAACTTATTAAGCTCCCTATAGTCAATGCACATTCGCATTGACCCATCTTTCTTTTTGATGAACAAAACTGGTGCACCCCATGGTGAAAAACTGGATCTTATAAATCCTTTATCCAACAATTCTTGGAGTTGTCCCGACATCTCTTGCATTGCCGATAGGGCCAATCTGTATGGTACCTTTGCCACTGGGCAGCTCCAGGAATTAAGTCGATACCAAATTTGACTTGTCTAGGTGGGGGTAATCCTGATAGATCCTCAGGGAACACTTTCGGGAACTTTCGTACTACCGGGAAGTCTTCAATACTTCTCTCTTTAACTTTCTTATCCATAATAAGTGCCAAAAATGCAACATAATTTTTCTTTAAGTACTTCTGCATCTTTATGCATGATACTATCTTAATTTTCCGATCAGACTCCTTTCCTTGAATTATAAGTGCTTCTCCTCTTTCCTGAGGGATTCAGATAATCTTTTTCGAACAAACTATTTCAGCTCGATTTTTGGATAGCCAATCCATTCCTATAACTATATCAAAACTCCCTAACTCAATCGGGATAAGGTTTATACTAAAATCCTTCTGAGCTAATTTTAGAGTGCAGTCCATGATTATGTCTCTAGTCCTAACTTCTTGGTCATTGGCAAACTCTATTATATAATCTTCCTTCATCCTTTGAGATTTTAAATTAATCTTCGGCCTAAAGTCTAGGGACACAAAACTTCTATCAGCTCCTGAGTCAAATAATACTGATGGAAATTCATTATTTTAGAGAAATGTACCTGTAACCACATTAGGATCATGCCTGGCCTCCCTTGCTCCGATTTCAAATGCTCGCCCCCTAGCTTGACTTTCTGAGTTTCCTTTGTTGGCTGGCCAGGCTTGATTAACATTTGTTCCTTGCTTTCTCTTCGGACATACATTTCTCATATGATACGAACTCCCACATTCAAAACATAATCGCCTTCGACAATCCATTGTGGAATGGCCCCCTCTGTGGCACCTTTGACAAATGATGCAACTTCCCCAATGTGGAAATTTACATTTATTGCCTTGATTTACCATTTGAGTCTGAACCCCAAAGTTTCCTACCACCTTCCTATTCTTGCCAAACCTATCCCCAAATCTCTGGTTTCCCAATTCTTCTACCTTTCTTTTTCCTTTGTTAAATTCCCCTGACCGAATAGCATTATTTGTGAGCTTGGTCGTAATGTTTATTGCCTCCTGAAGGGTCTTTGGGTTTGCCGAGGTAATACTTCCTCAGATTTCTGGTGATAATCCCCAGATATACCTCTCGATTCGGACCTCTTCAGGTGTCACCAGATGTGGCACTAAATTGGCTAACTCATGGAATCGAGTAGTGTATGCAGCTATGTTTTCCACTTTCATCTCATGATTCCATAACTCCATTTCCAACTTTTGGAGTTCACTTCTTAGACAATACTCGTCCTTAAGTAGTTTCTTGAATTCTTCCCATGAGAGTTGATTGGTTGCTTCTCGACCCCTAGTCTGAACTAATTTCCACCATGTCAATGCTCTGCCTTGCAGTAAGCATGCAACATATTCTACTTTGTTTGCTTCTAGGCATTTGCTGATATGGAGGACAGACTCCATACCTTCAATCCAAGTTAGTAATCCTACGGCTCCCTCAGTTCCATGAAATTCCTTCGGGTTGTAGGATCTGAAGGATTTATAAGTGCATTCCCTAGATGTCCTATGCTCAGAACCGGTAGGTTGGTTAGCATTCAGACCCACAGCCACCTGACTGACTATATTGGGAAGCGCAGCCAAGAGTTGCTCTGACACGAGTCGTGCAACGTCAGGGTTTTCTCTTCTTAGCGGCATTTTCTAAGGGATTATAAAAAAGAAGTCTCATCATTTTCATAGCAATATTATTGACAATGATTTCTAATCAACAGAATGATGTATAAGATATTCGTCTTGTAGGTATCAATGAAGCATTTATATGATTAGGCAGAAAGATTCTTTATATTTATCCAAAATTTCAGTACATCCAAGCGATTTCAAAAGATACTAAAGGGCCTTCAAAAGATTACAATCCCTCAAAACAGATTTTAAACCCCAACAAAAGAGTAGTGATTCTAATACTAAACATCGCTTCTAAAGCAGCATCCAACAGATTAGCATTCCTAGTACTAGTATCATCAGCACACTCACCACTAAACATCTATATAATCTTCTAATATCGCGTCTTGCAGCAATGACAGCATCTGAGTTTCTATCATACGCTGGTGATGCATCTCTATTACATCAGACAGGTTATTCAAGATGTAGTGGTGATATCCCAGCCGGGTATGATGAGTTTGAGTTTCCACTACAATTCTCCACACCCATTATTGTTCATCCAGAGTCATGCCATGGGTGTAAGATGCAGGTACCCCAGTCACCACTCATGAGTCTCCGCTCCCAGGTTGAGTTTGGGATGCCTCTCCTCTGGTTCTACTAGAGTTCTCGAAATTCACCCTTCAAGGTAGTGATACACTTCTCCTGGCCGTGACCCTAATCATTAGGCCATGAAACGTTTGAGGCAGAATATCATGCGCTGGCTCCGATGGAGGTAACATTGATGTAGGTGATAATGCAGGTGTCTCTCTAGTCGCTGAGTCCTCAAGATCATATGGGTCAACATCCTCATTGATTAATATATTCCTTCTAGATCGGCCAATCACGTAACCGGATTCGTCCGCTGAATATTCACTAGATGATGACATAGTGATCTATAATATTGGCAAACTTAATTACTAGACACATCATCAATGAAACTCTTCAGGTTAAGACGAGAGTTACTATGTAGAAGCAAAGGATAGAAAACAAATTAGAGCTTCTGGATGACCAGAGCCTCTGGTTGTATTACCAGAGCTTCTGGTCGGAGTTCCAATGCTTGAAACAATATTTGACTATTAGCTCATCGACCTCTGGTTCAACATCCACTTAGTAATGTAAGGGATTTCTAATTCATCGGCCTCTGGTTTTTCATAACTTAGCGAACCGATGGATCGCTTTCCATCGACATCTGGTTCCTCATACTTGGCAAACCGATGGATCACCTTCCATCGATCTCTGATTCCTCTAACTTGGCAAACCGATGGATCACCTTCCATCAATCTCTGGTTCCTCTTACTTGGAAAACCGATGGATCAACTTCCATCGATCTCTGGTTCCTCTTACTTGGCAAACCGATGGATCACCTTCCATCGATCTATGGTTCCTCATACAGACTTGATATATATCTTCCTTTCGTGGACCAGAGCCTCTAATTCCTCTAACGAGAGTTTCTAGCTCTCAAGGTCAAGCCAACCAGAGCTTCTGGACGCTCCTCATTTTTATACAATAGTGGTCCTTAATCAAAACTAGAACGCAAAGTCCATTTCCTATGTCCAGGCATATCTTACCTAATGCGTAGTGCGAACTTTTAAATACAGAGTTGACCCTTGGGTTGTCTTAGTGCTCTATATAACTTGCTTCACTTCACAACTAGAGCTTCTGGTTAGTCTAGGGCAATGGATATTCAAAATTCATGCAAACACACACAATCATGCTTTTCATGTTTTAGATAAATTCTCTAAATTTGAGCAYACTTCCAACACAACCTATTGGAATCTTTTATCACAATACTTAAGTTAAACATAGGTGATCAGGCTCTGTTTAATTTAAGTATAATAACACAGTATTCATCCACTGGTTAAACTCAGTAACATTGTTTTGAAAACGTTGGGTTATATTTTGTGGTTTTTAGGAAAAACCGGTGTTCTCTATAACCGAGGCTCTGATACCAAATATGTAGCACCCCGCTAAATCGGAAACACGAGGCGCAACAGGTAAGTATTTCATAGCTCCAATCAATAGATAACACCATTAGATTACATAATCCATGGAAATTTACAAATTCAATTTTTCTACTGTTCACGATAAAAAACAACATTTAGTACAAAATGAGAATTCTAAAAATTTGTGAACAGGTGTTATCGCATGAGAACTTTCAAAACTTCCATTCTTACTTAATTTCTTGAAAAGCATGAAACAAAAAACGACGTCAACTACAAAGAGTTAGTGAGTTCACGGGTTTTCATATGCACAAAATATTTATAATTCATAAATCACAACTTGCAAACTTATACATAACATGTACAATATAAATGTAAATTTTTCCATCGATGCTTAGAAACTTGACACGCTACAGAGCCTTACCTGACCAATGTGCCCCATTAGTTTACGAACTACCATAAGTGGCCCGTTCACTCACTTAGGTACCACGGTTCGTATCAGTACTACTTCAGCGGTGGCCCTTTCGCACACATGAGTAGACTTATGAAAAACTTAGGTAATGTGCACCCTTTTCTGGGTGGAACTGTCAACACAATAGCGGCTATCCACAATTACCACGGCTCGGGGACTTGCCCAAGTTAACTAGTAGCGTGTATGGATGGGGACCTTTTGAAATATCCTTTCAAGCACATCAATTTATCATTTATAGGTAGTGCAATAACAATCAATTTTTCATGATTTTCACAACATTTGACTAAACATTTCTTTAGCCCATTGGTTTTGCAATTAAACAGTATAGTTTGCTTTCTTTAATGCTTTCCCCCAGTAAAAAAATAACTAAAGCAATAAAAGTGGGACCGTGAAAACTCACAAGTTTGCAGATGAATATCCAAGGTTTTGGTGAGGCTTAGAGCTCCAATGTCTGCACTAATGTCCTAAACACCCGAAATCCAATAGTTAGATCATCCATCGGGTCTCGATAAAGATAAAGTAAAATTATACCTTATGTAATGCCAATAAGCTTTTATGGGTTAAAGTTGATT